>NC_056743.1:1609586754-1609731754 GCF_019279795.1 Protopterus annectens | reverse complement strand
CCCACTGGTTACATTTCAAACACCTAACCCTTGATCCTGGCCATGTACCTGAACTAGTGGCTTCACCTGTTACTTTACTGGTGGACTCTTTTGGAGTGGTTTAGGCTGCCCACCAAGGGTTCCCTAACATCCACGTGTATCACTGGGTATCCCCTTCTTGTGCATTGCTGCCCTTGCTTGCTAAGTAGAGATGCCTTTTTTCCCCCGGCTCATCTGCAGAGTTACACTCCTGGTCTGCCAACCAGATTCTCATGTCCTCAGACAAAGTGCTAAGAGCTTGTTCCCTCACCAAAAGTCTGCCAGACCTTCAAAAGTGGTGACCTACACCCACCTATGAAAATAAGTGTTTAACTCAGCAATATAATCACATACACTTTCATCTGCCTTGCGTCTATGCTCACAAAACTTTTTCTGTAAGCTTCAGGTGTTAACATAAAACATTCCAGTAAACAATTTAGAAACAGCAGTTACAGCTTTATCATGGAGTAAGGGGTTCAGGAGCCATACCCAGAGTCCTTGGTCAACATTATACTGTTTACATACTCTTTCAAATACATGAATAAAACTCAAATCAAAATTATCACCCTCTGTAAACTATGGAAGAAATTTTCTCACCTTTATTGCTTCTGGGGTTTGGCTATTCCATTCCCCCTTGCTTCCATATTCCTATCGTAGAGTCAGCATCTCCCTCTCATGTTGGCACTGTTTCTCATTTTCTTCATCCTCTAAATGCCAAAATCTCTCTGATAATTCTAATTCCATCTGTTTTTTCTTTTCTTCAGCCTCCAAACACTGCAGTCTCTCTGCTGATTCTAATTCCAAATGTTTGGCCTTCAGTTCAAGTCTCTTTAACTCCAGCTAGATTTTTAAGTCCTCTAACTCCAGATGGATTTTTAAGTCCTCCAAGAAAAAGGTGAACTGTACTGTTTCTGAGATCTGCAAATTCCCATCACCAGACTCATTATCCTCCTGGTTGCTGGTCTTAGCTGCAACTAAGGCTGAAATAATTTCCCCTTTAGACAGGTTGGCATGCACTAGTCCTTTGGCTTTGCACACCTTGGCCAACAGGTTCTTTGTCAGCTTGCCATAATCCTTTGCTGACATCTTTACCTGCTTTCCCTGACTACACTAAACTAACAAAAAATAAATAAAACTGTTGTGAAAATGAAACTCTGTATGTCTACTTTGTGACAGCTGAGAGTACACACACATTCAGTGACAACTGCTTACAGGCTACAGAAGTTCAATTAATATCCATATCATTGCTCACCAATATGTGGAGTATTTTCTCTGGGTGGTAATCAAGGAGTCTGAATCCTCAACAATGACACCAGTGAGGGAAGTTCACTTGTAACAAAAACAGACACAGTATTTCCAGTTGCAGCTCTCTGCACCAAGCACAGTTTCCCTTAAGTGCACTAAGGGAACACTCTTAGTCCAAGGTCTGTTTTCTCTCTCTCTCTCTCTCTCTCTCTCTCTCTCTCCAGGCCCTCAATAAGACTCCCCTACTGGCACAGCTATAGAGTTGAGTTCTCAGATGAGTGTCCCAGGTCAAGTCCTTCACCACCCTCACTGTGAAACCAGTGCTCTATGTCCCTGCTCCAAGTAGCTAATACACATTCTTTGAGATTTGATTTTCACACACATGCACACACTCACACACACTCACACACATGCACCTGGGAAAGGCTGGCACAGATTTACTAGCGATGCCCCCCCTGCCCAAACTATAAGGTAGATGCTCCCATCAAAAGTCAGCTACTCTAAGGCTCTTAAAAGGGGTACCCAATTATGCTAAGTGAAATGAATACTAGTACAAATATTAGTGTTTGACCAATTCAGTAAGGCTTTCAGGAGCAGCCACAGTGTCACCAAATAGATATAAGTACTTTCAAAGGTTAAAATATTCTCTATATTAAAATATTCTCTAAAAGACCAGCCACAATGAAAAAATTAAATATATAATAAAAGAACACGAAAATACTAAATATCTATTTACTATAAACACCAGAGTTTCAATAACAGGAAATATTAAAATAACACAGATGAATAGATTCACACAGATACAGGAAAACAGTACTTAACTAATCTCACTATATTTTCCTGACTGATCTAAAGAATTACTATTCCCTGGTTACTTACTAAAGCAAGGCA
This sequence comes from Protopterus annectens, assembly GCF_019279795.1. Taxonomy (NCBI): domain Eukaryota; kingdom Metazoa; phylum Chordata; order Ceratodontiformes; family Protopteridae; genus Protopterus; species Protopterus annectens. The sequence continues at coordinate 1,609,729,600 of NC_056743.1, read as the reverse complement.
AGATGGAGTGGGTGAGTGATACTTCTATGTCAGGTTTCAAATACAGACTGCTATGAGACTTCTGTCTCATCATATTTACAAGAAACTGAACCAGAATCCCACACAGGTGTTACCATACATACAGACAGAGCTTTGTTAAGATGTGTTATTGTATCTGGAAGCCATAAAACAATTTCAACACTTCCACCCTTCCAGGGTAGCAATTAGTTCACTGCTAAGGACAGTACAGCAAGATTCCTAGTCCTTGTTTTCACAGACATTGTATTTCTGGCTGCAATCAGACCTGTAAGATAAAATCTTTAAGGCCTTCCAGGTAATTTAATTTCAGACTGTTTTTCAGTTAGCTGGACTTTTTCTATTCCAGTATCCCGTTACAATATATTTATCCCAACAGTTACAATACAGTCTGACATCCAGGTGCATTTCTTTTTTGTCAAGCAGAACCCATTGTTGGTACATTTTTAACACAAGCAATTTACAATTACATTTTCAACAGAAGCACTTGTATGAATCAGCTTGATAGACAAATGACATATAATTCTTTACAAAACTCCAGTTAGCTGTGCTGGCATATGTTACACACTCACTGCCCTATTTGTCCTGGCATAGCTGCCAATACCTCACATCATCACACTGCCACAGAGAGAAACATATTAAAATGCTTCAAGCAGCAGCTTATACTCAACACAAGTAAAAGTAAAAGACTAAAAACAAACACCAGTCTCCCCGACTAAATCTGTTTACTTTGCAGTAACTAGAAGAGGGGATGTTTCCATGACTTAGTCACATTGACAGGGAAGCACAACTGCCTGCACTTGACCATGATCTTTACAGTCTGGATGAAAGCAATGTGCTCATTTTAAAGACCAACTGCATTACTTTTTACTGTTTTGTGTAAATCAAAGTTGAAAACTATGCCTGATTTTTGCAGATTGTCCTTGACTTTGCCTCAAGTTATGGTCTGTGCCTCATAAAATCTTTAGTTTTCTGGTAAATCATTGAGGATTGCAGCCACTGATTTTTTTTGGGGGGGGGTGATTGTGAATGAAAGCAACTTAACCTCTTGTTGTTTGATCATTTTTAAGTCTGGCTTGAGGGGATTAGTCTGCACTTGTATGGAAATACATTGGAATTTTTATTCGCTTGTGACTGTATGAAAAAAAGTATGACCTGACCCTGATTTCACAGAATGTCCCCAACTTGCCTTATATTTTGGTCTGTGCCTCATAAAATGTATGGGTTTGTGGCACATCATTGTGGCCTGCAGTCACTAAGTGGATGTGTATGGGATGACTGTGGATAAAAGCAACTTACTCTCTTGTCACTTTCTCATTTTAAATTCTGGTTTTACAGGACTATTGTGCACTTGTCTGAAATACATTGGAGTGTTTATTCTCTTTTAACTGTGTAAAACAAAGTTGGCATGCAGAGCAGAAGCAATAAGACAAAGCAAGAAATGCTTTTAACTCAGTAGATAAAAGCACTGTTCCTGTCAGTCACTCTGGCTCAGCTCAACTCAGCTTTCATTAAGTGCTTTATCACAAAGCCCTTTATAAAACGATGGAACTTAAACAAATATATGTAAAACTAAAGGTAGGAAAGTAGGAAAACAACAAAAGTATATACTAAATAAAATTCAGTATGTAGATAAAAAAATAGATCACAGGGATTTTACTTTGGAGAAATGAATGGACTAGGTGATCATATGTATATACTACAAGTCTCCTGTATATTATAGCAATCTCATCTTATGATTTTCAACCCCAAACTGCAACTTTATTCAGAAACTTCTGTTTTAGACATTAGACCAGTAAGGCATTTTCTTTGTTTTTTTGCAAGATGCAGGTTTCCCAAAGTACCATGCAGAAAGGTAGCAAAGCCAGTTGTTTTTGGTCTGGACTTCATCTATCATTAAAAACAAGATTTTTTACAGCTGTTCCACAAAGGTAGGAGCTGTTTGTTGCAGCAATCTTGTGCTCTGATGAAGCTATGAAGGCCAAATGTGTAGCAAGAACATTATTCAATGTCAAAACACTATAGCACTTGCAGACTTATGGTGCAACCAATAGTTTCACTTCATTACAAGTGAAATATTTCTGATTAACCAATTTTGTTATTATGTGTTTTCAGTTTCATCCCCCACCACCCAAACTGCTTGGCAAGAAGCCTTTCTGAGTACAGTCACATGCAGAGAGTAAGTGGCTGGGACATGTTCATGCTAATTCTTCAGAAAATAAGCTTTTCAGACAGAGTTATCTACAAAGATGTCATTAATCATTATTTTGACTGTACTGTTGTGCAAGCTTAATTTTAATTTTACAGAAATATCTGTTTAGGGCTAGCTACCTGGCAGTGTGAACCTTGGTTGTAGCTAATTGCCACTAGTGAAGTGACACCCTGACCCTGTGTGCAAAAGATATGGGAAGCATTTAGCAACAGGATGCCCATCACTGCAAAAGAAGGACTTAGCAATAGTGCAATGAATGTAAGCAACTGTGAAGCAAGAAGAGATGATTCACAAATAGAAGAGGCATCATTTTACCCAGTACTCTTTACGGCATAAAGTTCTCAGACTCAAATGCATAAATGAAATTAAAACTGAACAAGTGAGTTAACAAAAAACATCTGTCTAGCCAGATGAATGCGGCTTATATCACTACTTGGCTAGTTAAAGGAGTTAAAATAATTAATTTTTACTATATATGCCAGTTGACAGTTGTGGAAGGTATCAACATAGAAGTTCAGTGCCTAAACCAGAAATTTTCTTTCTGTTTAAGGGTTACACACAACCATCTGAAAACTGGGGTACCATTACAAAAATCCTCTTGTGGAAGTCATTGCTATTTACACATTAGAACCAGCTTGTGAATAACATTAATTGTAGAACATTATACAAAAAATCATCACTCTTCCATAGGTGAAGCAGGAGTTTCTCACAGCTTGCACAGCTGGGTGAATTCAGACAGTATTTGGTAAAGCTATTTCTGATCAGGAAGTGACTACAAGCATTATATATCAAAGTTATTTAAAACAAGACATTTCTGAGCTTTTTTAAACAGTGGTACTATTTAACTGGCTGCTTTTCACTTGATGGCTGTTAAGCAGCAGAAAGTAGAGATGGCCTCCATACACAGTGAGCTGGCATGTTTCTGTATGTGATAACTTGCAATTTGTAGGTCATGCCACTCAGATGTGGCATTAAGCATTTGCATGGTGAATAACATATCCTGGTGCAGTGGTTAGCATTGCTGCCTCACAGCAAGAGGTTCTCTGATTCGATCCTCGGCTTGGGTGCCTTCTGTGCGGAGTCTGCATGTCCTCCCAGTGGTCGCGTGGGTTTCCTCCAGGTGCTCTGGTTTCCTCCCACATCCCAAAGACATGCTGTAGGTGGATTGGACACTCTAAAATTGGCCCTAGGTGTGCTGCGTGCATGTGTGTGCCTTCTGTGGAAGGTCGGGTGCCGGGCTGGCAACTCGACACTGTAAAAACTCCACTGCCAATTCTGAGTGGACTAACCGGGAAAAGCTGAAAGAAGAAGAAGAAGATTTACTGTGGAACTTGTTTTTTGTTTATTTATTTACTTGTTTATAATTTCAAAAATTTGCCACCAATATCTTAATGTGAGAAAATGCAAGCTGTTCAAGCTGGTAGTAAACAGAATATTTTGCAGTAGTAATTCTAATTCTACCACTGCCAAAAAAGTTGCCCTTTAGCCAATCATGTAGCCTGGATTCAGAGCTATTTTAGAAATGGTTATAATAGATAAGGGCAGTATTACTAATAATATTTTGGAGTTAATTAATCCATATATGATAATATAATTGAAATATTTATCAGAATTCTAGTGATCAGGGGTATGTGACATATATGGGTCAACAGGCTGGGAAAAACATTAAAATGCTCAGCAATTCATCTAAACCCCCATGGCTTCTGTAGGTCCAGTTTACCTCATCCTCATGGTCTAATTCAATTACATTTACTTTAAGTGTTCTAGCTTAAAATATTTGGGATACATACTAAAAGGACAATTGCATGGGAGGAGTTTGTAGCATGGCAGTTTAACATACATACCAGAAATGTTTCCTGTACTCAGGGGGCACAAACGCACACAACGGTCTGGAAATTAGTGCAGGGTTACAAAAATACTAGCAACACCTCCTGCAGAAGCTGCTTTGATTGAAACATTGACAACAGTTTGCAGATAATGCTGACTGTAAAATATACTGAATGAGGGCTGCAACAATTATTTTAAAATAGGACATACAATGTAAATATTCATCAGAAGTCCAGTGATGAGGGTTGGGCCATATATAAGGATCAAAATACTGGAAAAAGGCTCTAAAAATACAAAATAGATCATCTGAAATTACGTGTGTTTGGAGTCTTGTAGCTCCAGCCCCAGAGCCTAATTCAGTTATTTCCTTCAACAAAGTACACAGACAGATGACAAATCATTCGGCTTCTCTGGTAAACCTTCTGGCTTGTCTCCGAAGGGATGCAGCTTGACGATCATATAAGCAAACAAAAATATTTGTCTGACTTGATTACCTTCCATGACAGTGCAGATTTATGTACTGCAGTCCCTAACAGAGCCAGATCATGGTGAAATGGGGCCCACCTCCTCCCACAACCATTCCAGTGTTCCATTACTTGGGTGTCTCTCCCTAGTTACAATAAACACCATTCAAACCTGTCAGTGCATATACTATTTTCTTCTCTACTTTTACAGTGCTTACAGAGATTTGATTAAAAACCTTTATTTCAAATTTTATATCAGAAACACTGATGACTTTTTGATAATGAAAACGAAGTATTCTACCATTGAAAACAGGCTTAGCATGAGCAACAGTAAATGTCTCTTCCATTGAAACTCACACTCACTAAAATGTATCTGGCCAGTGGTAGATTATCTGCAAATTTGCAGCCACAGACACCCCCTAAATCCAGCAATTATAACCACATTGGCAACAACATCTTTCCTAGATCGATCCATCCATCCACCCATCCATCCATCCATTCATCCATCCACAACCCCTTTTTCCATTTTTGTACATGGGGTCAGCGTATCTCTTCAACAGTGACAATTATCTAGAGCTAAGGTTCAGACCACTGAGTCGCTAAATGGCAGTGTCAAAATATTAATAATAAATGAATAGTGTGACATATTTCAAATGTTTCACAAAAACGCACAGTAGCCAAAGTATTCCAGCTTAATTCTCACTCTCTCTCTCACACACACACACACACACACACACACACACACACACACACACACACACACACACACACATATGTGCTGCAACGCCAGATTATTGACTGTTTAAAAATGACCAGATAAGACCATAAGGTATTTTCATGCAGAGAGCACCCCCTCACCCCTGCTAGCATTTATTTTTTTTTTTTTCAATAATAATTCTTTATTTTATTTTTTCCAAACAACTAATACAGTACTACCAACTACTTACAATATGTACATGAATGCTTCCAACAGTTACATAGAATCATTATACATACCTATACACTTCTAAAAAAAAAAAAATAATGAAGAAAAAAGAACTAGTAACCATATAAGACTTATCTCAATAAAATTCAACAGTTATTCAGTTTTTCCCAGCGAATAGTGGAATGGAACTTTAAGCTAATACAATGTTAAAGATTTGTTCCCATATTTTTGTATTGTTTACATTTTTCTTATGATCACTAATTAGAAATTTATGTGCTAGAATATGTTTGGTGGCTACTATCTTGAAATTTTGCCATGATGTCTGTAAAGGGTTCAACCAATTGGAAGCTATATATAACTTCATCAACAAAAAAATATTGACTAGTATAATTCTTTGGGTTCTTTCCAAGTTGGGTGGTGGAATATGTAAAATCGTAAATTCCCAGGAGAGTGTGGAATGTTGATATCCCATTTTGTAGTTGAAGTTTCAAGGAATTCCAGAGTTTGAAAATACATTTACAACTCCAAAACATATGTAGGAGGTCGGCTGTTTGATCTATACAATATGGGCATTTTGGTGAGTTCTTTGAGTTAAATTTGTGTAGAGTGAGACGCGTATAATACGCGTTATTAAATATCATCAATTGGGTAAATAATAGCTTCTGAAGGGACACAGATTTTATGGTTAAGTGAATTGCTTTTAGTATTTTACTTTCTTCAATTGTCAACAATTTCTCTCTCCAGTATTTGGAAATTAATATTTGATTATTATATTTTATTTCTTTAATCAAACCATATGCTGCAGTTATATATTTACATTCCTGTGTAAGGGTTTGCCATAAGTTCAGACACATGTTTAAATCTTCTTCTTTAATTATGTCATTCCCTTTACTAAGGTAACTTATTGATAGGTCTTTTAATTGTCTTATTATAATTAGATACGATTTGGGAGATTCAACTCTTCTAAAATATTGTGAATCGGGATACCTAAAAGGATATAAATCAAGTAGGGTTAAATTAATTATAAGTGGGAATTTCTTAAGGTCTATCAGCTGGTTACCAATTTTCAGATTTGGATTTTTGTGAAATGGTTGAAGAATTATCATACTTTGCAAAAGATTTAATGAGTTAAAGAGATTTTGTACTGAAACTATATATGTTTTGATATGGTCCAACACGAAGTACACTTTAAGAGTATTTTTGTTTAAAAAAGGTAATGCCTTGCAGTTAATATCCAATTCCTTGACATGTTTATGATTAAGAACCAGCCATTTGGGAACCCATTTCGAGTTACACCCATCAAAGTTAATTATTCTTAAAAGTCTATTGGTGTTTATTATTAAATAATATGTTTCAAATTAGGTAGATCCAACCCTCCCTATTTTTGGAGCCATCAATTTATCATACGATATCCTAACTTTTCTAGGTTCCCATAGAAATCTAGCTAGTTCTGTATGAAGCTGTTTGAAGAATTTTTGGAGATTTGAACTTGTGATGCTCTAAAATATATAGTAATCTAGGAAGTATATTCATTTTAATAATTGAAGTCTTCGCCATTATTGGTAATTTCAGATTATCCCATCTTTTCAAGTCAGATACTATCTGCTCCCAAATAACCTTAACATTATTGAGATAAAAATCTCTGTTGTCTGTTGAGAAAACCACTCCTAAGTATTTTATTTTTCTTCTGATTTTACCTGCCCTACTAATGGTAATAGTGAAAAAGGTGTAGGTGTCTTTAATGGGAATATCTTAGTTTTTTTAAATTTAATTTATAATTGGAAATTTTTGCAAATTCTTCTACTGCCTTTAATATTTTATTAGTATCCTAAACAGGTATTGTGCAATAAATACTCAAATCATCTGCAAAAGCAGCCATTGTGATCTTCGTACCATAGATCCTTGGAGCATTATGATAGATATTTTGTTTAATGTGCAAAAATAGAGGTTCCAAATACAAATTGAATAACAAGGGAGATAAAGGACAGCCTTGACGTGTACCATTTTTAATTTGAATTCTTTTGAAAGATTCCTGTTAATGACTAGATTTGTATAAGGATTGGTATATAATTTTTAAAGTTGAAGTGAATTCTTGCGGTATGTTAAAACATGTTAAAATGTCAAATAAATATTCTAAGTTCACTCTGTCAAATGCTTTTTGTGCATCAATTATAAGTGCGTAAAGATTATGGTTTTATGGGTGGCATGAGAAATCATTGTATGCAGTGTTAATGTATTATCTATAGTTTGTCTGCTATTTATAAAACCGCTTGTTCATCAGATATTATAGGGTTAATTACCATTTTCAACCTGTTAGCCAAAATCAATGTCATAATTTTCATATCTATGTTTAAAAGTGAGATGGGTCTATAATTATCCGGGTTTTGTCGATCAGTATTTTCTTTTGGTATGAGAATAGTTTTCGATGCATTAAAGTGTGGGTCAGTAATTTTATTGTTAATAATATAGTTAAAGACCACTGACAGTATTTTCCCCAGAATATCACTAAAAGTTTTATAAAATTCTGTAGTCAAACCATCCGTCCCGGAGCTTTGTATGGCTTCAATTTCTTGATAACATCAGTTACTTCCTCTGAAGAAATAGGTTTAATCAGGTTCATATGAAGCTCATCATTAATCTTTGGAAATATAATTTTCTGAAGAAAATCATTATTATTCTTATTTGGATTTACATCCTGTTGTTCACCATATAGTTCTGAAAATATTAGTTCAAAACCTTTATGATATCTTCCGTATTGGTGTATGTTTTATTGTTGAAGTATATTTCAGGGATTTGGGAAGGTGACTTCGATTGATTAATAATACGTGCTAGTGCTTTTGACGGGGTCTGTATGTGATTAGCGTATTTTACCAGCATTTTCTGTTCATGGAATGATAATTTACTGTTTTGTAATAAAAAAAGTTTCTTCTGACAATTTAATAATTCCGTTTCGGTTTGTTTACTATAATTTCTAATTAATTCCTGATCTAATAATTCAATTTTTGATTCCAAGTCATGCACATCTTTCACTTGTAATTTCTTGTAGAAAGTAGCTTTTTGGATAAACATTCCTCTAATTTGCACTTTGGTAGTTGCCCATTCTATGTCTGATGGATGTCGGTTTTCTAAAAGCTTATTTAATAATTGATTAAAAAACTCCTGAGCTTCTTTTAATACATCCTCTTTATGCAATAGATATGGATTTAATGTCCAATTATAACCCCTAGCATGCAATTTATGACAAGTATCTTTCTTAAAGGTTAATGTGATCCTGGAGTGATCCGACAAATAACGAGCTTGTATGTATATATAGGGATCAAAACACATTAGTGTATCTGATATTAAAAAGAAATCGATCCTGGACCACATTTTATGACAGCTTGAATAAAATGTGAAGTTATTTGGATTCATTTGGTCCTTATTATATTTAAATGGATCATAAAGTTTAAAATCTGCTTTAAGTTCCTGCAGTGCTATCACTGCCTGATTATTATAAGATCTATGGGGACTTGTTTTATCTAGTTTAGGGTCTTGGTATGTATTCCAGTCACCTCCTATTATTATATAATAATTGTTATATTGGTTTAAAATAAAGTAAAGTGATGTTATGAAGGTTTGCTGATTGGTACATGGGGCATATATATTAAGAAGAATCACCGGTTTATCGTAAAATTTTGTTATAAAAATTACATAACACCATCTTCCTTCTTTATCCATTTTAAAATCTAAAATTCTCTCTTGGAACTGAGTTTTGATGATTATTGCTACACCTGCACTATTAGTTGTCCCTTCGAAGCTATTACCCCTGATCCATTTTTATTTTTAATGGCAGTCCATTGATCATTAGCCAAGTGGGTTTCTTGTAACAATATAAATTGTGCTTTTGACTGAAGAAGTAAATGAAAAAATAGTTTCCTTTTTTTCAGATTCTGAAACCTTTAACATTCCATGAGTCTATTATCCACATAAAAATACTTTTAAAATGTTAGTGTATATGTTGAATTTGAAAACGATACTAGATTCGGTATAATATCAGATTTTGAAATATCTGGAAGCAAACTAAATGCCCCATCCCTAACCAGTGCCTATCCACTATTCTCCTGGACCAGGACAAACATAGGTTTTTAACACTGTTTATACTTCTATTGGTATACATCAATCCTAAATGACTATTATATAATAACACCCTAACAAGATATACAAAACCTATGATAACTACAACTAACCCTACAAAACTAACCTACACATTCCCATTAAACACTAGTACCTATCTACAGCTCTTGAACATATTAGTTAAACACACTGTTATGTCTTACATACCAATTTCTTATTCTACCCTGTAATGATTTACATACATTATTAATTAAATAATTGGTTATATTATCCTAGAATAACTAACTGTCTTATCTAACTTTGCCTAGGTAAGTATAACATGTTAACAGCAGCATTGATAAAAACAACATCAGTAACATTTTTTTCACCATTAATGTATTAATACTGTAAGAAATATATAGCTAACATAATGCACAGAATCTCTAGAACCACATAAAATATATATCCTTCCATTCCCTTAGGAATAGGAGAGTGAATTATACATGTTAACACATATAGATTATCATAGCATTAATAAGGAGAAAGTTTTTTTTTTTTTTTTTTTTTTTGTAGTAACATAAACAATATAACAGTCATTTCAAAGGCAGAAAAGCAAAAATATCAATAGTATATAATTATAACTGCATTTCTATCTTCAGGCACACTATCTAGATCCAAAAGAGAATAACTGTAGTAACTTTATATTGTTTCTAACATTGTACTTAAATTACTCTATTTAACCATATGTTACAGCCCAGTTTAAATCCTTACCTGAATAAGCTGACATTTCTTTATACAAAATAAAAGTCAAACCTCTCTAAAATAGTCCAGGAGCCTCGTTTTGCCATTCTAAAAGCTTCCCCTGGCTCCACAGAGCTCTGGCTACTTCCTGGTATAAAAATCTTGATTTTGAGTTCTCAAAGGGACCCATTATGTGGACAGATTTCGGAAGTGCCACAACAAAAGCTGACCCTCTGGAGCATTTCTAGGACTTCCTGTTGACTCACAGACACACACAGTTCATCAAGGCTGCAGGAGTTCATGAAATCTTTAGATTTAAGCTGGACCTGTAAGAAAATACTGGTTAATGATTAAACAGGGGGCCTGGTGAGAAAAAGAAGCAAACAAAGGATTTTGAAGCCTTGAGGTATAGTAGCCATGGAATCCCAGAATCTGTATTGCTGTACACAGACTGAATGTTCCAGTTAAGCTTCTGAAGTTGGAAGGATTTAAAAGTCTTCAAAAAGGTGAGTTTTGCTTCCTTTTGTAGAAACAGAATATTTGGCTCCATCAAATGTAAAGATTAATGTACTTGGATACTTCATCTGGAATTTTATATTTTTATCAATAAGAAATTTGCAGTAAGGGGCTAATGCTTGTCTGGCTTGTCTGATTTGCATTGGTAGATCTTGACCCATAGAAACTCTGTTATTTTGCCACATTACAAAACCTCCTTTCTTTTCATAGTTAGAATTATTTTATTTACATCCTGGTAATTCAGAATTTTGACATAAACCGGTCTAGGAATATTTGATGCTTGTGATTCCCTGAGAGCTCTGTGTGCTCTTTCTATGACTATTTGCTTAGCCATACCCGAGTCCTCGAACAATATTTCCAGTATCTGTGTAATGGTAGGCATGAGATCATTATATTGAATATTTTCCGGGATTCCTCTAATAATTATGTTGTTTCTTCTGGATCTTGCCTCTAAATCCAGGATCTTGGTCTGCATAGTTTGAATGTCCAGGTCATGAATATCTGTTTTTTTGTAAGAAATGTTATTCTGTCCTCATTATCAGATATTCTAGCCTCAGATTTATCTATTCTGTCGAGAATTTGACTGCATGTGGCATTAAAAGCAAGTATCTGGTTTGAAAGTGCATTTAAAGATTCTTGTATGGGTAACAGTGCTGTTTTAATGTCCTCCATGTTAGCTAGCTGATCCGGTTGGTTTGTTCCTCCTGTTTTTAAAAGATCTTGTGGTTTTACAGTTTTCTGTCTTTTAAATGTAGAGTCTTTCTCTGGTGACATCAGCATTGATAATTTAGTTTTAGTTGTTGTTGTGTCCATATTTTTGTCCAGTTTTGACATCTTGAAACAGAAATCAGATAGATCCTTTGTTTATAGCTCTATTCAGAGTCAGGCAGACAATCAGCTTTACTCCTGTGAAATTAATTAGTTTTTCCTTCGTTCTTTTGATTCTCAGTCGTAGTTTGGTTGTAGTAGAATAGTTATATCCGGTAATTAATGCAAAAAGACTTGTAGTATATCCTCAGGGTTACTTATTCTTGCGAGTAACTGGAGAGCTGTAGATGTACAGTGTCTACAGAAAGGCGGCCATCTTTGTCTCCCCCCTGCTAGCATTTATAACTATTTTGGTGACTGTACACCCATTGCTATGAAGAAATAAATTACTTGTACTTTATTGGTAGCTTTGGATTAACTACATAAAATTATGTAAAGATCATACCATAAGATCCAGCCATGTGTAGCACATTTTTAATAGAAATAAGAGCTTAATTATCAACCATCTTATAACATATTTTAAGTCACTATACACAGTCTCTACAGAAGTAAAAGTCATCTGAATAATGACACATCAAACAGTGCTATTACTAATGCAGAGGTTGCTGATGGCAATCAACTTTGCATTTAAGTGCTTCATCAATAAATACAGTGCCTACTGCCATTGAAGAATAAATTGCCTATGGTGCATTAAAAAATAGTGCGCCAGTGATATTGCCCAAACCCTTCCTGAACTAGATCACCATGCAATAGGAGAAGTATGGCAAAGAACGACAACAGGTTCATGGTTACTAGGCACGCAGTCTTGGAGATCATTAAGTAGACTAACACAATTTCCCAGTTGCTCTATAGCACTGTCTGGCTAAATGACTTGCTCGATGTCAAACGGGATGTAAATGAAGGTAGAAAGCTTGCTATTGGAAGCAGTTCATTGACAAAGTAATGGTTTAGTCGTCTGTGCTAACTGCCAGACTAAACTTTTTAACTAAATGCAGAAATCCTTTATAATCCAATCTTGTAGTTAAGACTATGCCACAATAATATGCAACAATAGCTACATAAGGGATTCTGAAGATGAAATGGTTCTTATCCATCCATCCATCCTGAAGACTATATAGCCTGACAAATATAAAATGCTTTGCATTTGTTGGAGGTTTTAAAGAAGGTACTGCAAACATATATTACTAAAATGCAACATGTTTAGACTATATTACGCAATCCAGATCTATTAGTAAATTAATTTGTTCCTTATAAAGTGAAACAATTAGAAACAATATAAATGCTGTAGCAGTAGCTTTTGTTCAAAAACCCACAAGGCATACACAAATAAGAAATAATACTGCATATAGTTTTCTCTGGCAGAACATTATAAATCACTTCAAAAGTTACCAGTACATGTTTTGTATCAACATGTATGTGTCTGGCAGTTGGATTAAGGCTCTTATCCCTGTACCTAAGGTATAGGTTTTAACTTGAATCAAATTAACTTCTTCAGATGTCTGAAGAAATTCATTTGATTTGAGTGAACGAAAGCACTCACACATTAAAGTTTTGGTTTGCCTTTGGAGCTGTGGCCCTCTGTTCCTTATTTTATTAGTGGAGAGAACATCCATCAGTAAGATTTCATTAAGCCAGGAGCACTATGTCAGTGGTAAAATATTTAATGGAATTGTGAAGCCTGCTATTATTACCCACCTGATTTATTAAGTACACAGGATTGCTGTACTAGCTTTTGCTGGTTTGACTGACATGTTACAAAATATCAAAATAAGAGATCTTGGCTGTGGTTGGGGGTCCCCAAGACACGGGGGCCCCCAGCAATGATAGGGGTTGCTGGTGCCTAAAGCCAGTTATGCACACACACACACACACACACACACACACACACACACACACACACACACACACACAGACACACACACACACACACACATTGTTAAATGTTACATGGACCCTCTCTAGCGAACAAAAGCCAATTCCTGCTGCTGTTATGCTGTGCAGTAACTCCAACTTCTGACACCTGCCATCACTCCAAATACCTGCTGTTAGTTTTGCTTCTTGTTCTGCTCTTGTTTCATTGGCTGAAAGCAGGAAGCAGCAGGATGTGGACATGGGCAAAGCAGGAAACTGTTTAAGGTAACAATACATGGACAGTCAAAAAAGTAAGAAAACAATTCTTTTTTTAATGTAATGTTGTGCCCCCCACCAGCATGGGGCTCTGGACAACTGCCTAGGTTGCCTACTGGATCCAGCCCTAGTACCTTATCCCAAAAGTAGCTCACCAACATCTTTATCAGGCTTTTTCCATTACATTACAAAGCAATCCAGGTGAGGACTACTAATTTATAGTTTTCTGCATTACTCCTTGCTTGTCCCTTGTGAATTGTCAACTACATTTCCAATTATCTTCCCGTTCTGGGATTTTTATATATGTGTAAAAAGTACTACAATTACCACCTCAACCCTTTTTAGTATCCTTAAAGGAAGCCCATCTAGACTTTGTGCCTTGTCTTTCTTCAGTGTCAGTGTTTACCTTCCCAGCTCATCCTTTGTTAATGTACACATCATATTTTTTTCTCCTCCTGATCTTATCCCCTCATGTTAGCAACCTACCTGTTTTGTCACTGATAAAGAATGATGAAAATAATATTTCCAGTATTTCAGCATGCCCCTTTTCATTCCCAGTGTTTGTTACCATATTTGATTATTTCTCCTATTTCTGCTGTCAAAGAAGACCTTTTTTATTCTTTTGATCACATTTGCCTGCTCCCTTTTCATTTTTGCATTTGTTTTTGACTTCCATGCCACCCTGTATCTTCCCATCTTCATTTCTCATGCTTTTTCCTAATTGTATCCTTTCTTTTCCTGCATCTTCTTTTGCACATCATTTATGTCCCCTTTTAATCACATTTATTTATTCATTCTGTTTTTTCCTTATTATACCATCTAATATTCTCTTCCAAAAGCCTGCATTATTTCTGGCCCATAACTCTTCCACTCTCCTGATTCTTCTTCATTCTCCTGTGGTTCCTTATCTTTGTGAAATTCACCCTGTCTCATCCCATACTTCCATTTTTTTATCTTCTTTTCCTCTTCCACTACCCATCATTCTCTTGTATGTACTTGCCAGAATGGCTGTGGTACCATTCTAGCTTTATCTTCCATCCTCTGAAGCTTTTAACAAACTCCATACTGCTACTTCCCCCAAAAGCTTCCTGAATCAGAGCGTTGCTCTTCTGTATCTGACACATCTGTCCAGATTTTTACCCTGTCTCTTCCTTTCCCTCTGCCTCCTAAAACTCTTTCTGTACCTCAGTCATTCCTTCTATTTATCTATGTGCCCTCACTATTATGCTTATTAACAGCTACACTCAACTATTATGTCCACTATACTTTGTTAATCATTTTTTAACATACATATTAAATGTGAAAAGTATTTTCTGGTTTCCCCTACATATTTCAAAAAATTAGACATGTAGCAGTATTGCTGAAAGATTCATATATCACTTTTAGAACTTGCCATAGGTAAACACCAGTCTGATCATTTTCAAAAGACAGATGTCCCCTCTTATGTACTGTTGCATTCAGCAGAAGCCAACTCATTCAAGCCTACAGCACCTTTTTTGTAATACATTCAGTTCAAACCCATAGCTCCTTATGGCATCCAGACCATTTTTGGGTCTGGCTTCTTTAATAAAATGACTTACAAGCTAATAATATGTAGTATTACAAAGGGCAAGGAATAATTAACAAAATAAGACCAAGATTGCTAATCTAGGATGTCCTACAGTGGAGAAGCTAATCACTGCCAGTTATGATTCATATTTCCATATTTATGTTCATATTTTAATAACCAAGAGACCGGCTTAGTATTGAGGAGTATGGTGTGAAATGCGATGGTGGGAGACAGGAATATTATTTGCCAATGTCCATTTATATTGCACTATACTAGAGATACTGCTAGTTGCTTGTTAGTAATTATGAAGATAAGCAGTATTTTTGTATGTGCTTTATACTTCAAAAAACAAGTAACTTAAACTATTGCATAGCATCAAGTGAGAACTTAGATGTTGATGAAGAAAACTGCCTGTGTGATATTTGCCCTGTAAGTAGCATATCTTGAGAGATATTGTTATTTATATTGCTAATAATAAAATCAAGCATATGTTTTCATATTTCTGTAAATATCTCAATAAACATGCACTCAGAGAGGAATTTCTTGCTATCTGAAAGCTTATGTCTGGTTAACAAAAGTATCCTAACAATGTCTAGGGGCCACATGCAATCATAACACAACTCACAACACATTCAGTGCTACATTATCATGTGCCTTTTCCAAGTTCTGAAAATATGAGAGACAGAGAGTGAGTATCAGCATCATTCCATGACTCCTCTGATATCTATGCAAAGAAAAAGAGTTGGCACACTTTTCCATAGCCAAGCTGAAAGCTTACATCAGATGTGTGACTATTGGATGAAGTCCCTGTTCCAACATCTAGGCATATCATTTACCTGGGGGGGGGGTCTGCAGTGTGAGTCCTCTATAAATGGAAAATACTTTAAATGAATATTGTATTGTTCTTGCTATATGCTGAACTATGTACCTTTTGTATTTACTATATTATTTTAGAATTTTTTGTGCAACAACATCACAGCAGTAATGAAGAATATTACCTCATGCCATCTCTGATGTACTATTATTTCTCAGTGTAAGGAAAGCTGTGAAGAACAAGCTGATGGATATTTTTGTGATCTTTCCAAGCAACTTCACTCTACAACAGTATAGCACACACACACACACACACACACACACATATATATATATATATATATATATATATATATATATATACACACACACACACACACACACACACACACACACACACACACACACACACACACACACACACACGTAAACTTTAGTTAGTCGAACATCTGGAATATAGTACATTTTTTTATGTAGGTACAAACCATCAAATAGTCAGATGATTGCAGTGCGCCAGCATTACTTTGTGTGAGATCGGGGTACAGTGTGCATTCTGAAGTTATTTATTTTATTTATTTATTGATATCTGCTTACAGGGAAAATCCAACTGGATATTTTTTCTGTTTTCAGCAGAGTCCCAGAGAAAAAAAATCTTCACAAATATAAGAACAGAAGATATATACACGCAGGTGAAAAATGGCATCATATTACAATATATTCTAAATACATAGATTAAAATAATGAAGAAGCACAATAATCTGGCTAGTTCCAGCCTCACCACCAAGAGTATACAGGAAAAAATAAAAAACTGAGAAACTAATGGTCTTAAAACTTTGTTGATAAGCTCAGTCACAATTTTCAAAAAACCCAGGTAGTGTTCCAAAGCAATAAGCCTTTATTTGTCACAGACAAGCAATCCTCAGTAACAACAAATCAGAAATATTTTAACAATGTTAAACATATCAGCTTGTATATACTTAGAAGTGAGTGTGGAAAATATACATATTGTTTAATTTTAAACCAGCCTATTCATGGAAAACAATATAAAAAGGGCCGTAAAAGTGCATTTTAGAACAGCAAGTACCCACCCTCACACATTACTACTGATTAGATCAATAAGCGAAGAAATCACCAGCCGCCACAAGGAAAATGGTAAAAACGATTTAATGTATCCACAAAACGCCACGTACAGCATACAAAAACGACATCCAAAGAAGAAACTTGCAAGGCACAAAACATATGACTGGACGAGCAAAACTCACAAGGGGACCAACGATAAACTAAAGCACTTGTTTAAAACGCCATATAATTCCAACAGTTAAGCGCTTTCAACCAGCATAACTGGTCTTCTTCAGAACTGTTGAAAGCTGTCTTCATTCAGTTTAAGTAAACTATTTGGCGCCAAAAAATGATTAGTATTTAAAGTAGTAGTATGAAATTTATAAAACATAAGTAAATAAGTAACCTACACATCACGCTGAGTATACAAATATACATCGCTCCTATGCATGTGTACATTTCTTTAGACTTTAAAGTAACTTCATAAATATTATGCGTAATAAAGTTGACGTGACTGGTATATACATAGTATTATCTTAATGTTATAAAAAACAATCCAACTTCAGTAGAGCCATTACAATGTCTCGATCGTTCATCTTAAACTTATGGCACTCAAAAATGTATACCAAAATAAAAACTAGTGTCAGATATTCATATATTTGAATCTGATAAACAAAATAACCATGATATTAAATATGAATGGGAGATAATGAATAATAAGTCTTGTAAAAATATATTGATGTAATTAATAGATTTAAATATATTTAAATGTTAAAATGTATTATAGAGTGGAAGTGGATAAAAAATCATATGATAAAGTGGAAGTTAATGTTGATAATAAAATAGATAGTACTCCCACATATACAATAGATTGTTATACTAGTAATACTAATAATAATAATAATACAGATAATCATGAAATTATAGTTAATGGGAATATTTATTCTTATAATAATTTTAAAATATTTAATTATTCTAATATTGGTATAGACAAAGTACATTTTAGGTTATTTGAGAAGGGTATGAAGTATATTCCGAATCCTAAATTTCAATTGGCTGAAGTATTGATTGATTTTAAGAAATACATCAGGAAAATTAATTTAGATGTCTTTTTTTATGATAAGAAAAAGAATAACAACAGTGAAAATGAAAATGTTAGATCTGTGTTTTCAGTTAAAAGTAAATTTACACCAGTCAACCATCCTATCATTGACGTTTATGATAAAGTTGTAACCAGGGAAATATACAGTGAATATACAAATTTGAACAAAATAACACAAATTGAGAATTTGACGTATGAAGAAACAACATTATTGTTCAAGTTAAGAAATGATCCTACCATACGAATAATGAAACTGGACCGGGGGGGGTATAGCTATCTATGACAATATGATGTACACTCAAAAAAATTATGATATTTTATATTCTACTGGTAATTATGAAACCATTTCAACCAATGAATTACACATAGCTTATCAACGAATAGATTCTTACATTGATGAGTATTTGTTAGAAGGAAGAATTTCTGAAGAAATATATAATTTCATTAGAGTGTTACAACCTAAGGTGGCCACTTTGGTAGGCATACCCAAAACACATAAAGATTCACAAGACCCTCCCTTGAGGCCCATTGTATCTGGCAGTCATTCTAAAACTTTTTCAATGGGCAAATTTATTGATATTAAATTAAAAATATTTATACCATAATTGATCATATGGTGAAAGATTCTTGGTGTTTTCTCTCCAAATATCCAGTAAAAGAAATAAAGTGTGATGCTCCCCTGTTTATTGTTACTATAGATGTGATTGACCTTTTTTCTTGTATCCCTAAGGAGGAGGGTTTAGAAGCGTTTACCAGCAGTTTGATAAGACATACTGACTTAGATTGGGATACCATTCATTTGATATCAGAAATGATGTGCTTAGTATTAGATAATAATTTCATCTATTTTGAAGGAGAGTTGTTCAGACAAACCAGGGTGTAGCAATGGGGAGTGACATGTGCCCCCATCTCGCCGACCTGGTTATGTTGAATGGGAAGATAGTATGCTATTCACGAGCACATATTTTAAGTATGTTAAATATTATTCCAGATTCCTGGATGACATTTATATGTTATGGCAGGGTAATGAGAATGATTTGTTGGAATTTATGGCATACATCAATAATAGCAGTGAATATTTGAAATTTACACACTCATATGATTCTAAAGGATTGCCGTGCTTAGATACATTTATATCTATTGAGGAAGGTAAAGTGTCTTCTAATATATATAGGAAAGCAACTTTTTCCAACAATTATTTAGGACTATACAAGTTGCCAACCTCCGAAAGTCAAATATAATGTGTTCAAGGGTCAGTGCATTCGAGGCCAGAATGGTATCAGATTTGGACAACTTGCTTATAGAACTAGAATATATTAAAAATGGGGGGGGGGGGGGGGGGGGGGGGAGGAGGGGGGGGGGGGGGGGGGGGGGGGGGGGGGGGGGGGGGGGGGGGGGGGGGGGGGGGGGGGGGGGGGGGGGGGGGGGGGGCGGGGGGGGGGGGGGGGGGGGGGGGGGGGGGGGGGGGGGGGGGGGGGGGGGGGGGGGGGGGGGGGGGGGGGGGGGGGGGGGGGGGGGGGGGGGTTTTTTTTTTTTTTTTTTTTTTTTTTTTTTTTTTTTTTTTTTTTTTTTTTTTTTTTTTTTTTTTTTTTTTTTTTTTTTTTTTTTTTTTTTTTTTTTTTTTTTTTTTTTTTTTTTTTTTTTTTTTTTTTTTTTTTTTTTTTTTTTTTTTTTTTTTTTTTTTTTTTTTTTTTTTTTTTTTTTTTTTTTTTTTTTTTTTTTTTTTTTTTTTTTTTTTTTTTTTTTTTTTTTTTTTTTTTTTTTTTTTTTTTTTTTTTTTTTTTTTTTTTTTTTTTTTTTTTTTTTTTTTTTTTTTTTTTTTTTTTTTTTTTTTTTTTTTTTTTTTTTTTTTTTTTTTTTTTTTTTTTTTTTTTTTTTTTTTTTTTTTTTTTTTTTTTTTTTTTTTTTTTTTTTTTTTTTTTTTTTTTTTTTTTTTTTTTTTTTTTTTTTTTTTTTTTTTTTTTTTTTTTTTTTTTTTTTTTTTTTTTTTTTTTTTTTTTTTTTTTTTTTTTTTTTTTTTTTTTGGAAAACAATATAAAAAGGGCCGTAAAAGTGCATTTTAGAACAACAAGTACCCACCTCACACATTACTACTGATTAGATCAAAGTAAATCCTAGTTAATGAAAACACTACCTTTCTATTTGTAACCCACGTTGCAAGATCAGGTATTAAGAAAAGCATAACATATACATAAAACAATATACATAAAAAGACTTTTAACTATAATCATTTAGCTAACTGATGCACAAAAGCCTTCATCAGGTCTGTGGCAAGAACTAAAATCAAGAAAACACATATTATCTAATTCATAAACATAATCAAACTAGAACACTATAAATATAAAAATACATCTGTCTAATAATATATAAAACACCATCCGCAAAAATAAGCTATTAACAGCTCAGAAAAATGTCAGCGCTTTGCAAAACTGTCATGACAGGTTTCAGGTTTATAGTAGCCCCAAAAACGTTAATACAATGAAAACTAGTAGAAAAATCACACCAAAAATACAGAAAACAGTGGATGAAGTGAGCTACTAATGTATAAAAGTGTGCAGGTGTGTGCATGAGTGTACACGGTAAGTTCACCAGTATGGTAAATGGGGAATTATACCAATACTACATGGTAAGAGCTTACGAAAAAATGTGTGTTTTGAATCTGCTAAGTTTAAATCTCTGGTGTGATGCAATAAATCTAATCAAAGCAGAATTGACATTAAAGTAACTAAACATATATATATTTATGGAAAAGTCACTTGAGAATCTCAAAAATTGAAATCCCGAATTTCAGTTTTGAAAATTCTATGCCCGAAAGCTTTAAATCCCAAACCCCATAACCGTGAAACTTAAAATCAAGAACCTACACTACAAATACACCACACACATACACATACATACAATGTCTCTTCACAATCAAACATAAAATCCTACAATACAGACAAGCAGGGGGCAAGCCCCCATGCACTTCATGTGGGAGTGGCTGTGTCCCCAAATTCACCTAATACTTGTATATATATATATATATATATATATATATATATATATATATATATACTAACTCTGAGATTCCACAATCACACACACAAAGGTAACTCACACCCACACATTTCACAGCCCGTTGCAAACACACATATCACAGCCAAAACACACACTAACATACACTAAAGCCCATAACCTACACACTCATACATACTTACCTAAACTTATACCTATCCATTCACACACCAAAACACCAGAAGCTCCAAACTTCAGGATTTTGAAATTCATGCTTCTGGTGTTTCGCTATGTAAAGCTTTCGGGCATTGAATTTCGAAAAAATGAAATTCGGGATTTCAGTTTTTCAGAATTCGCAAGTGAACCCATATTTATACACAGTCTGCACATCATGTTTATTACTATTTAGTATATTTTAAGTACATAAAAATATTCCTCAAAAAATTCCCTAAAAAAAACTTTACAGATTGTGCGACAGCATACCTAAATTCAACACACTCTTAATAGAGCAATAGTAGTGAAGTCCTGGTTTTCTGAATACATTTAATTTCAATTGCCAGCATAATTATTTTTTCTCCTCCACACCATTGACGCCCCTTCATCCATCTCCACAAAATCCAGAATGATGAATTTAAACCAGAATCTGGGGATTTCTAATAAGTGTTTGGATACGGCATTCCTCTGGCATTTATGTCTGATGTCAGAAAGATTACCTGAAATCCTCTTTTTCAGTTTATTCATAGTCTTACCCACATAAAATTCAAAGCAGTCACTGTTAAAATATTTCTTGATTTCTTGTTACTGAGGATCATTTGTTCAGATGAATAAAGGCCTGTTGCTTTGGAACATACCTGGGTTTCACAAGTTTTGGAAATTATTGTGAATGAACTCATCAACTTAAGTTTTAAGATCACTAGTTTTTCTGTTTTTATCTAATACATAGATTAATAAATATAATACACATATCACATGTAGAATAATGCATACAATGCACATATATCATCAATAAAACAAGCTAAATACAATATTGTGTATCATTGAACATGCTGGCATGTTATAAGTGAATGAGTTTATTAATTACTCAAAAAGCAAATGTCAGAGTGGAACATTTAATTAGTGGATAAGGAAGAGGAGAGGAAGAGAGGGAGAGTGAGGGAAAAAAAGTATTTGTTAGTGGTAATAAGTGGAATAGATCTGGGAGAGAGGAGAAATAAAGAGGGAAAACAAGATTAAGATAAAAGGAATAAGAGTAAGAGAGATAAAACTGGAAAAAGGAGCAATGGGGCATATTAGAGGAGTAAGAGGTGAAACAATTAGTCAGGAAAGCAGCATGTCTTTTTTTATGATAAGAAAAAGAATAACAACAGTGAAAATGAAAATGTTAGATCTGTGTTTTCAGTTAAAAGTAAATTTACACCAGTCAACCATCCTATCATTGACGTTTATGATAAAGTTGTAACCAGGGAAATATACAGTGAATATACAAATTTGAACAAAATAACACAAATTGAGAATTTGACGTATGAAGAAACAACATTATTGTTCAAGTTAAGAAATGATCCTACCATACGAATAATGAAACTGGACCGGGGGGGGTATAGCTATCTATGACAATATGATGTACACTCAAAAAAATTATGATATTTTATATTCTACTGGTAATTATGAAACCATTTCAACCAATGAATTACACATAGCTTATCAACGAATAGATTCTTACATTGATGAGTATTTGTTAGAAGGAAGAATTTCTGAAGAAATATATAATTTCATTAGAGTGTTACATCCTAAGGTGGCCACTTTGGTAGGCATACCCAAAACACATAAAGATTCACAAGACCCTCCCTTGAGGCCCATTGTATCTGGCAGTCATTCTAAAACTTTTTCAATGGGCAAATTTATTGATATTAAATTAAAAAATATTTATACCATAATTGATCATATGGTGAAAGATTCTTGGTGTTTTCTCTCCAAATATCCAGTAAAAGAAATAAAGTGTGATGCTCCCCTGTTTATTGTTACTATAGATGTGATTGACCTTTTTTCTTGTATCCCTAAGGAGGAGGGTTTAGAAGCGTTTACCAGCAGTTTGATAAGACATACTGACTTAGATTGGGATACCATTCATTTGATATCAGAAATGATGTGCTTAGTATTAGATAATAATTTCATCTATTTTGAAGGAGAGTTGTTCAGACAAACCAGGGGTGTAGCAATGGGGGCGGCATGTGCCCCCATCTACGCCGACCTGGTTATGTTGAATTGGGAAGATAGTATGCTATTCACGAGCACATATTTTAAGTATGTTAAATATTATTCCAGATTCCTGGATGACATTTATATGTTATGGCAGGGTAATGAGAATGATTTGTTGGAATTTATGGCATACATCAATAATAGCAGTGAATATTTGAAATTTACACACTCATATGATTCTAAAGGATTGCCGTACTTAGATACATTTATATCTATTGAGGAAGGTAAAGTGTCTTCTAATATATATAGGAAAGCAACTTTTTCCAACAATTATTTAGACTATACAAGTTGCCAACCTCCGAAAGTCAAATATAATGTGTTCAAGGGTCAGTGCATTCGAGCGGCCAGAATGGTATCAGATTTGGACAACTTGCTTATAGAACTAGAATATATTAAAAAATTGTTTGCACAGAGAGGTTATCCATCTGATATGATGGATGATGTATTGTCTTATGTTATTGAAAATTGGGGTACAAAATACAAACCCTTATTAGACTCAGGCAAAATAAGCAATTATGTTTTGGTAAAAGATTCCAGACTGAATATGGAAGGGGTTCATTCGAACTTCTATAGAGCATGTATAGTAACTTATAATGTGGGTGCAGACTTGATTAAAGGTATTATTAGTAAGTTTTGGTATTTAATCAGCAGTGAACCAATGTTAGTTAAAATATTGGGTACTAAACCTAGATTTGTTTACAGGATGGGGAATAATTTAAAGAAATTATTTGAACAGCATATAGTCAAAGAACCGAGTAGACTTAGAAGTAGTAAATGTGGATCCTGTAATCAATGTACATACATGTCTACAGAAGATAAAATTGTACTACAAAATGGGCACAAGACTTTAATCAGTCGTAAGAACGGTAATTGTAATACTAAGCAAGTGATTTATCTAGCCAAATGTGAGCTCTGCATGGCATTTTATGTTGGCAGAACGGAACGAAGTTTGAAAAAACGTATTTACAATCACATATATTGCATCAAGAACAGGGACAAAACTAATGCCTTGTATAGGCATATTGAATTATGCGGAGAGAAACACACCTTCAAGTTTCTTATTTTAGAAGTTATTCGTAATGACCCTAAGGGAGGTGATATTAAAGGACTTATTGCTTTTCGAGAGACATGGTGGCAGATTTTACTTGATGCCACTAGCCCACCAGGATTAAATGAATTCATTTCAACTAAATCTTTGTTATTTTGATTGTCTGATTATTCTGGTTACAGCGATATCCCTAGTTTAACATACCATTAGTATAATATGCTTATTATTATAAAGTTTGTGTTCATAATTGGTCACTCATCACTTCAGTTATTGATTTAAATATACAATTTTGAAATTAGTATATATTACCAATTTAGTGATGTTAATATTAATATTAATCACTTCACACTCCTTCCGGAAATCAACTGAGTTAATACATATGGCATATGTTTTAACTATTTTATAATCAACATGTGACAACATTATTAATTTTTTAGCAAAATATTTACAAAAAACATTTTAAAAAAAAAATGTTTTTAAATATTTAATATTTTTCGTATACAATTTATATTAAATATATTTATTATCATGGAATTTCATCACATCTTATTTAGTATTTAGTATATAGATATATATTATTAATATTATCTAGTTTTTTATCCACTTCCACTTTATCATATGATTTTTTATTCACTTCCACTCTATAATACATTTTAACATTTAAATATATTTAAATCTATTAATTACATCAATATATTTTTACAAGACTTATTATTCATTATCTCCCATTCATATTTAATATCATGGTTATTTTGTTTATCAGATTCAAATATATGAATATCTGACACTAGTTTTTATTTTGGTATACATTTTTGAGTGCCATAAGTTTAAGATGAACGATTGAGACATTGTAATGGCTCTACTGAAGTCGGATTGTTTTTTATAACATTAAGATAATACTATGTATATTCCAGTCATGTCAACTTTATTACGCATAATATTTATGAAGTTACTTTAAAGTCTAAAGAAATGTACACATGCATAGGAGCGATGTATATTTGTATACTCAGCGTGATGTGTAGGTTACTTATTTACTTATGTTGTATAAATTTCATACTACTACTTTAAATACTAATCATTTTTTGGCGCCAAATAGTTTATTTAAACTGAATGAAGACAGCTTTCAACAGTTCTGAAGAAGACCAGTTATGCTGGTTGAAAGCGCTTAACTGTTGGAATTATATGGCGTTTTAAACAAGTGCTTTATTTTATCATTGGTCCCCTTGTGAGTTTTGCTTGTCCAGTCATATGTTTTGTGCCTTGCAAGTTTCTTCTTTGGATGTCGTTTTTGTGTGCTGTACGTGGCGTTTTGTGGATACATTAAATCGTTTTTACCATTTTCCTTGTGGCGGCTGGTGACTTCTTCGCTTATTGGTGATACCGGAGTCTGTCTACAGTAGTGTTGTACTAATTTTTTTACTGATTAGATCAAAGTAAATCCTAGTTAATGAAAACACTACCTATCTATTTGTAACCCACGTTGCAAGATCAAGTATTAAGAAAAGCATAACATATACATAAAACAATATACATAAAAAGACTTTATCTATAATCATTTAGCTAACTAATGCAATAAAGCCTTCATCAGATCTGTGACAAGAACTAAAATCAAGAAAAAACACATAGCTATCTAATCATAAACATAATCAAACTAGAACACTATAAATATAAAAATACATCTGTCTAATAATAGCTAGTAAATATCCATCCATGTGTAAAAGTGTGCATAAAAATAAGCTATTAACAGCTCAGAAAAAATGTCAGTGCTTTGCAAAAAAACTGTCATGACAGGTTTGAGGTTTATATCCCCAAAAACATTAATACAATGAAAACTAGTAGAAACATCACACCACAAATACAGAAAACAGTGGATGAAGTGAGCTACTAATGTATAAAAGTGTGCAGGTGTGTGCATGAGTGTACACGTGTGTCTACTAGTATGGTAAATGGGGAATTATACCAATACTACATGGTAAGAGCGACATGAAAAAATGTGTGTTTTGAATTTACTGTTTAAATCTCTGGTGTGATGCAATAAATCTAATCAAAGCAGAATTGACATTAAAGTAACTAAACATATATATATTTATGGATTCACTTGAGAATCTCGAAAAATTGAAATCCCGAATTTCAGTTTTTTGAAATTCTATGCCTGAAAGCTTTAAATCTCGAAACCCCATAACTGTGAAACTTAAAATCACGAACCTACACTACAAATACACCACACACATACACATACATACAATGTCTCTTCACAATCAAACATAAAATCCTACACTACAGACAAGCAGGGGGGCAAGCCCCCATGCACCCCCATGTGGGGAGGGCTGTGCCCCCACCCCCCTACTTGTATATATATATATATATATATATATATATATATATATATATATATATACTAACTCTGAGATTGCACAATCGCACACACAAAGGTAACTCGCACCCACACATTTCACAGCCCGTTGCAAACACACATATCACAGCCAAAACACACACTAACATACACTAAAGCCCGTAACCTACACACTCATACATACTTACCTAAACTTACACCTATCCATTCACACACCAAAATACCAGAAGCTCCAAACTTCAGGATTTTGAATTTCATGCTTCTGGTGTTTTGCTATGTAAAGCTTTCGGACATTGAATTTCGAAAAAATGAAATTCGGGATTTCAGTTTTTCAGAATTCGCAAGTGAACCCATATTTATACACAGTCTGCACATCATTTTTTTTTTCTCAAAAAATTTTTTATTAATTATATGAATAGCAAGACAATTAAAAGATTATACATAACAAGAAGGCATAAATGAACATATAACAATTCATCTAGTGATAACAACCTTCATGAGATTTTGATAAGTTATTTAGAAATAAAACATACACCATATGTACACTATATACAAGTTAGGCAACCTGAGAGAAAAAAAAAATATTTAACATTAACTATTTAATATGTTTAGAAC
Organism: Protopterus annectens; assembly: GCF_019279795.1. Classification (NCBI taxonomy): domain Eukaryota; kingdom Metazoa; phylum Chordata; order Ceratodontiformes; family Protopteridae; genus Protopterus; species Protopterus annectens. The sequence goes on along the minus strand of NC_056743.1, from coordinate 1,609,702,124 downwards.
CTTTTCTAACACAACCTTTCTAATAACTTTTTTTTTTTTTTTTTTTTTTTTTTTTTTTTTTTTTTTTTTGGACTTCCACCTAAGTATCTTTGAGCATCAATAAATGTAAAAGCCATTTTCTGGAAAGTAACCCATTTTAATTTAGAACGATCAATCCAATTTTGTATTATATAAAGTTTTAGTAATGAGCAAATAAAAATGATAACATGAATATCAACTTTTGAAAGATGAATCAATGGAATATGTAGAATAGCAAATTCCCACTGCAATGTGGATTTTTGATATCCCATTTTCTGCAGTCTGACTTTCAAAGATGTCCACAATCTGTGAGAAAAATGACAATACCATAGAATATGAAGGAGGTCTGCTTGGGGATGAGAACAGCATGAACACGAAGGGGACTTATTTGGGTTAAATTTGTTTAATTTGATTGGGGTAAAGTAGGCATCATTATTAATCATTAATTGTGTGTATGCTAATTTTTTAAAAGGGATAAATTCCTTAGTGTGTCTAATAGCCAGGACTTTCTGAGATTCTGACAATTGGGAATTATAATTCAACCAAACATTAGATAAAAAGACAGTTGTGGTCCATCATTAAAGAATTAATTAATTTATATGAGTTTGAGAGCATTTTATCAGATGATGAAAGTATTTTGATAATCGTGTTAAGGTTTTTCAATTGTGAGTCTATGGGGACCAGAGATACAAATTTGTTTTAATTATTGCTCTTAGTTGTGTAAGAATTGGTGAGTAATTCCAGTTTACTTTCAATAACTTACGCCAGTCAGATAAAGGCAAGTCAAGATATTTCAAAACATCTCCTACTTTTAGATTTTTAATTAAAGGATAGTTTGTTAAGTTCAAAAGTTTATTGTCCAATAATATATTTGGGTTTAGATGAATTGGCTGAACATGGTGCGAGATCTTTTCTAGTTTACACATTTTGAGTAAGGTTTGGAAATCTATAATCTTTTGTTTAAATACTGTAGATATATTTTTAATAAATAAACTATCCAGAGAGATAAAGGGAATAGCTTCAGGATTTAAATTATTAGAAATGATATAATTATACCATAATTTTATCCATAAAGAGTGATTTGGATAAGACGTGTTATTGAATTTAGAGATAGTAAGAAGTTTATTGGATGAGACAATCAAATAATAGAGATAAAGATTAGGTAAACCCAAACCTCCCTTGTCCTTCGAAAATGCCAATCTAGAATAGGAAATTCTAACAGATTTAGGGAACCATATGAATTTTGCCAAAGCTTTATTTACAGACTCAAAAAAAATTTTTGAAATTATCTGATCAGATGATGAGAATTGGTAAAGAAATTTAGGCAGAATATTCATTTTAATAATGGCCACCCTTGAAAGAAATGAAAGGTTTAGATGCTTCCATCTGTCCATATCAGACAATATAGAGTTCCATAATTTATTAATATTATTTTGAAAGGAAGATTTATTATTGTGTTCTAAATTGATTCCTAAATATTTTATATTATAAGTAAACTGAAAATGATTATCTGGAAACAAAAAAGATTTGTGTGCTAAATGATTTAAGGGAAAAATATGAGTTTTTGTAGAATTTAAAAGATAGTTGGAAATCCAAGAAAAATAATCAATAGAATTCATTATTTTTCTGTAATCAGATAATGGAGTTTGAAAGTAGATTACTAAATCATCCGCAAAAGCAGAGAAATGAATATTAGTATTAAGAATTCTAGGGATGTTATGAAAAGTATTTTGAGTAATAAACAATAGCAAAGGTTCTAAGTAAATGTTGAAAGAAAAGGGGACAATGGACAACCCTGTCTTGTTCCTTTAGTGATCTTTATCGGAGCAGAAAATTGACCATTAATGTATAGTCTAGTAAACATATTCTTGTATAAAACTTTTAAAAAATTTATAAAGAATAAGGGAATATTAAAACATAACATAGTTTGAAATAGAAAGTTCCAACATACTCTGTCAAAGGCATTTGATGCATCTATAATCAAAGCATATATAGGGTTTGGATTTTTCTTAATGAGATGAAGTATATTCTCTAAAGATAGAGTATTATCCCAAGCATGTCTCTGAGACATAAAACCTGATTGATCTGACGAGATAATTGAGGGTAAAATCCGTTTCAATCTGTTAGCCAGAATAGATGACAGAATCTTAATATCCACTTTAATTAAAGAAATGGGTCTATAATTTACTGGGTCAGATTTATCTTTATTATTTTTTAGAATTAGAATGGTTTTGGATGTGTTCCAATGAATATCTGAGATATCATTAACTCTTATATGATTGTAAACTTTAAATAGAAAGGGAAGAACTACCAATTTGAAAGTTTTGAAAAATTCTGGAGTAAAACCATCAGGTCCCGGAGATTTACCCAATTTAAGATTATCTATTGAATCCGAGATTTCTTGTACTGATATAGGGAACAGTCTGCACATCATGTTTATTGCTATTTAGTATATTTTAAGTACATAAAAATATTCCTCAAAAAATTCCCTAAAAAAACTTTACAGATTGTGTGACAGCATACGTAAATTCAACACACTCTTAATAGAACAATAGTAGTGAAGTCCTGGTTTTCTGAATACATTTAATTTCAATTGCCAGCATAATTATTTTTTTCTCCAACACACCATTGACGTCCCCTTCAAGCTCATCCATCTCCACAAAATCCAGAATGATGAATTTAAACCAGAATCTGGGGATTTCTAATAAGTGTTTGGATACGGCATTCCTCTGGCATTTATGTCTGATGTCAGAAAGATTACCTGAAATCCTCTTTTTCAGTTTATTCATAGTCTTACCCACATAAAATTCAAAGCAGTCACTGTTAAAATATTTCTGATTTCTTGTTACTGAGGATCACTTGTCTGTGATGAATAAAGGCCTGTTGCTTTGGAACATACCTGGGTTTCACAAGTTTTGGAAATTATTGTGAATGAACTCATCAACGAAGTTTTAAGATCACTAGTTTTTCTGTTTTTATCTAATACATAGATTAATACAAATATTAATACACATATCACATGTAGAATAATGCATAATAATGCACATATATCATCAATAAAACAAGCTAAATACAATATTGTGTATCATTGAACATGCTGGCATGTTATAAGTGAATGAGTTTATTAATTACTCAAAAAGCAAATGTCAGAGTGGAACATTTAATTAGTGGATAAGGAAGAGGAGAGGAAGAGAGGGGAGAGTGAGGGAAAAAAGTATTTGTTAGTGGTAATAAGTGGAATAGATCTGGGAGAGAGGAGAAATAAAGAGGGAAAACAAGATTAAGATAAGAGGAATAAGAGTAAGAGAGATAAAACTGGAAAAAGGAGCAATGGGGCATATTAGAGGAGTAAGAGGTGAAACAATTAGTCAGGAAAGCAGCATGTGCAAAGTCAGGAGTTAGTGAGGAATTATTTTAGTTTCAGCTTAAATAAGTGAATGTTATGTATTGCCCTGATTGTCGCAGGGATTATATTCCAGACTTTTGCTAGAAAGTATAAGTACAGACTTTGACCATGGTGTTTGAAAGGCTTATGGAAGTTAAATAGATTTTTTATCAAAAGTTTGAAGGTGACAGTTTGGGAGGTAGTGATAGAGAACAGTAATAATAGCTGGGCAGGAAGTGGGATTATATACAATTTTATGTGTTCAGACAAGCTGGATATAATTTAACTGGTTCACATTTTGGGGTAGCCAGAAGGTTAGGCAAGATGGGAGCAAATATGTTGTGGCAAGAGTGACTCTGGTTGATGCAGCAAGGAATTTTTTGGCTCTGTATAGAATTCCTAGTTGTTTATTATTTTTTTATAATTTTCTATATGTGGTGGTAATATTTGAGGTTGTTATCTATTGTAACACCCAGCAGTTTTGTATGGGGTACTACTTCAATTGGAGTCTTATTTATGGATGTGATTTTAAAGTTATGTTTCTAATAGGTAAGTAATTTAGGGAAATACACGTATTTTGTTTTTCTTTGGCTCAAGAAGAGGTTGGTGGTTAAAGAATCAATTTTCAATAGAGTTAAAGACATGTTGTGCCATCCTTTGTAGGTTTCAAGATTTCCTAAGAGGCAGATAAAGGTGGAATAATCTGCATACTGTACAAGGTTGGTTGTTCTATAGAAGTATGAAAATTGTTTATAAAACTATTAAATAAAAAAGGACCAAGGACGCAGCCTTGAGGGGGACCTGTATTGATGGATAGATAACTGGAAAGGGTAGAATTCCATCTGACTGCCTGGTAGCACTCTGACAGGTAATTATTAAACCACTGAATATTAGGTTGTGAAATATCCAGTGCAGACAGCTGTGATAGGAGGTTTTTTATGAAATAAAGTGTCAAACGCTTTAGATGAGCCTAGGAATAAGGAAGATAATAAGTTTATTTCTATCCATGGCTTTATGTATGTTATCTTGAAAGCAAAGAAGGCAGTTGTTGTGCTTTGTGCAGCTCAAAACAATGGTGAGTCTTAGTAGTTGTTCCTTTAAGAGATGCTGTAGTAGTTGTTTATGGACACATTTTTTCCAATATTTTTGAGCAGGGATAAGATGGCAATGGGTCTGAAATTAGATATTTTGGTAGACATGACACCTTTGTGGAGAAGGATGATGTGGCATTTTTTCCAGATAATCGGAATATGGGAGTCCTGTAGTGACCTTTTTAAAGGATGGAGACTGGATATGCAATGGCACTAGTAGAGATTCTGAGGTATTCTGCAGGATGATTATCAGTCAGGAGTGAACTAGATTTAAATTTGTTTAATAATTTTTAACGAAGGAAATAATGACTGGTTTTAGTATGATGGTGTGAGTGTTAGTGGATGGAGGTAGTTATAAGTCAGGAAAAAAGGAAAGGATTCAATGGTGGGGGCACTGATGTTGTCAACGAAGTACAAGTTATACATGGTGGATTTGTATAAGGGGTAATTAGTGGGGCAAGCATTAGGGACAGTGTTAGTTCCTAGGTACAAAATTTGTTTAGTGGATAACCAGAACTGTGAGGGTTATATCTGTGCTTGCTTTGTAAATCAGAATAGTATTGTTACTTACCAAGGTTGGCTTGCTTTTTTGGTAAGGTTACACATTTCTTCAAAGCATTGTAGGTTTTGTTGAGTTTTAAGTTTTTGCCACTCCTTCCATGCCTTGTCTCTATTTCACATAAGACTTCTACTCTGATTAGTAAGCTGAGGAGCAACGTTAGATTTGCCCATTCCCTGCTGCTGTATGATATTGGAGTTGGTACATATAAGTAACAGGGGGTAGGTAGGTTGCAGGGGGCTTGATTCTCTGCCAAAAAATTGTTTTGTTTGTTTTAGATATTTTGAGTTTCAATATTTATATTTATATACATATATATGTAGACTCCACATAAAGCATATCTGCTACTATCCATCCTTTGCTGTTGAGTAACATATGCCTCCTGCATGACATTATGAATAGCTGTTATCCACAGAATTTACTAGATATGTAGGGAGCATCCTAGATGTAGATGATCAAAACTGCATTATATATTAATACATCAAGTTAATTAACTGTCTCTTAAAAAAACTGAACATTAAAATTTACATCAGGAGCAACAACATAAAACAACTCAGAACTGCCATTCCATAAAAACCTCTGCAGACTACCTAAAGTCCTACGCAGTAGAAGTTTAGGTATTTTAACATAGCTCACTGAAGTCACTAGAAAACACAGTATAACATAATATAGCATAAAACAAAAAGAAATGTGTACATGAGATATGTGTGGGCTTGGTTTGTCTGATGCATGGAATATCCTGTACTGTAGGATTAAGGAACTTGGTTCATAACTTGTGGGTTTGGCGCTCATTACAAAAATCATTCTTTAAACCTCTAGTACAAGATAGTGCATGTATTACAAACCAGATCCTCATGTATTCCAGATATATTTCTAATACAGGGAGCAGGTCTTAAACTGCAAAAGCATGAATTCAAATTCATAATGTTTCATATTTTGCCTGCTTCTTGATAGTTGTGTGATCATGGAGTTGGCTATATTAAGTATGGAAGGGTTGTTCCCCACAGATGGTGCAGAGAGACACAGCCCCCTGCAAAACAAATTTTTATTTTGCTTCTGCCTATTTTCATGTCCCCTTTTGAATTGGGACTTTTGAATGTTTGTGTGCATGTCCGTGCCTGTGTTCATTTTTTTTTCAGATTTAGAAAATCAATGACTGGCTTCTGATTGTAAAAGGAAGTTTATTCCAAAATAATTGCATATGTTGAGTAATATATCTGTCACATATTTTTTATTATTGGTATTTATTTTTAGTATTAGTTTCACATTCTGGTGTTAGCTAACTCATGGTGCATTCTAGGAAGGGCTATCAAATAGAAACCGATCTGACATTGCCTTCCATATATAATAACACTTCCTGGATCTTATTTGAGCAGTTTGAGTTTTACAACCTTGTGATCAATAATGATCCAGATCAGTAAGGTATAAAGTAGCACAGTGCTCTTCCTGAAAAATAATTAGGCATGCACTTTAGCATTAAACAGACAAAAAAGTGCTTTTCTGACTCTGGGAGATATAAACTAGTCAGTCTGTTGTCTGTTGTTCCTTAGTTTTCTATTGGTAATATCATTTTTTATGACTTGTCTATATATCTTGCAGTCATAAGTAATATCTTGTGAATGAATCTCATGATGCTATAGTGATGTCATTACTGCTGTTCCACTGGGTCCACTATGTTAGTCCCAAGAACATAGCTTGTACAAACAATACCGCATATATTTCAAAACAAATCCTCATAAGCACTAAACATATGTATGTGAAGGTGTTTAAATGTCTAGCTCTCATAAAAAAGCATTTATGCAAGAAGTAAAGCTCCTTGCACCCCCAACCCCAATTATTTATATCCATCCAGCCATCCATAACCCCTTTTTTCCATTTTTGCACGAGATTGGGCTGTCACTTCAGCAGTGACCATTATGTATAGTCCTACTCATAGGTCACTCCAGCCCAGCGAAAGGGTGATCATTCCTAAACCAGTTAAGGAAGATGTGATGCCCCTGCACTGGCCCAGTAATCAAGGAGCACCAGTAAGGGATGTACACATTAGGAGGATGACAACTACACACACAGTAAAGTACAATCTCCCTTAAGAACACACAGAGATCACAATCAGTCTGGGGCTGGTTTCTTCCTATTTTTCCAGATTCCCAACAAGACTCCCCACTGGCACAGCTCTAGGGTTAAGATGTTAGCTGAGTGGTCAAGCCAAATCCTCCAGCACCCTCTCTGCCCAACCAGTGCTTTGTGTCCCTGCCCAAGTTGCTGAAACACACACACACACACACACACACACACACACACACACACACACACACACACACACACACACACTTTGACATTTAATTTATATACAAACACAGAGACACTCCTGGGGAAGGCTGCCACAGGTTTACTAGCCATGCCCCCTTCTGCCCAAACTATAAGGTAGTTATCACAGCCACCAACCACTACTTATCAGCTACTATAAAGGTCCTTACCAAAGAGAGCCCAATCTTACTGTGTAATGTTACTATTATCCAAATGGTAAGTGTGACCAAAACATTTAAGGCTATTGGAGTGTCCTATACTGTGTCACCAAATACATATGCAAGTACTCTAAGAGCTTAAATATCTCTAAACAAACCAGCCACAATTAAAAAGTTTAAATATATTTAATAATAAATAATAAAAGAACAAGACAATACTCAGACAACACAGTAACTACAGAGTTCAGAATCACAGGAAATATTTTAAAACAAGATTGCAGGACAGTCTCAAATAAATACAGAAAACATCTAAACTAATCTTTACTATACTCCTATCTATATCTAAGAGAGATTACTGTACCCCGGTTACTTACTATTAGCAAGGCAAGTGCTGATAAGAGGATGTTTCCAGGTCTAAAGACAAATATAAAATGCACAAAATCTGTCTCTGTGAGAGTTCTTAAATTACTATCAAACATTACTGCTGTGTCAGTTCAGATTACATCACTCTTTGTCACCTGCCTTGAGTTCCTAGGCTACCAGAAACTTAACAAAATTTTAGCATCTCTGTGTGAGTGGTACATATCTCTCAGAAGTTTGCTTAGAACTGGAAGTTGTTAAACAGTTAAACTCTTTTAAATTTGAAACATAGTAATAATTTATGTTTCAGGACAATAAAAAAACCTCTAACTCTAGACATTGTGTCCGCTTTGAGCTGAAACAGAGATAACAGAATTGTAAAACAATTTCCACTTGTTTTCTTGAGGTTTTTCTAGTTAACTCTGTATGTTCCAGCTTCTTCTATTAAAACATACATTTGCACAGGCATATAGTTTACAGACATTTCTGCTCTTTCCCAATAGGATACACTGTGGTGACATTATTGAAGCTTAGTACATAACATACAGTTCTCTTAGATTTGTAAGCCAAGCATATGAATCATATCACTATTCACAAATGACATATGATTATTTACAAAATTCCAGACATCTGGACTGGCAGTGTCACATCCCTATACAAATCATATTAATATTTTCAAGTGATATACAATTATTTACAAAATTCCAGATAGCTGGACTGGCAGTATTTCCCTGCTGCCACATTTCTCCTTTCTCCGAAAACTCAAGCTAGCTTTTCAAGTGACCCTTGAGAAACGTTGCTTGAGAGGGTTGAGCATATCTGGGAATACCTTACCCCATTCCCTGTCTTAAGATTCCATTGGCATTGTTGACCCCAGTACTGTGCTGCACTGTCTCATCATATGCCTGCAACCCTAGGCTTCACCATAGTAATTTGGGATTTTCCTGGCTGGCTCTCTATAGCTAAAGATTCCCCTCAGACTCCTCCTGCATTCTACTGCAAGTACTTAGCACAATTGTCTCCCTGTCATGGTAAGGTTTCATCATGTTAACATGGTACAAGTTGTGCCCCTGCCTCCTGCCTAGCAGTTCTACCATGTAGTTAACATCACTGACCTTCTTTACCACCATACAAGATCCCTCCCAAGCTGCCTGCAGTTTGTTGTGTCTGATAGGAATGAGAACCATTACTTGCTACCCTACAGCATACTCTCTAGCTCGAGCATTCCTGTCATACCAGACCTTTTTCTGCTGTTGGGCTTCTGCCAGGTTCTCCTGGGCCAAGCCCATGAGTTCCCTGAGCCTTGTCCTGAGGTTTAGGACATATGCCACAACAGACTCCTTGTGGGATTCATACTCACCCTCCCACTCATCTCGAATCAAATCTAGAGGTCCCCTCACCTTATTCCCAAATAACAACTCAAAGGGTGAAAACCTGTGGATTCCTGGGGAACCTGTCTGCGAGCAAACAACAGATGAGGTGAATATTTTTCCCAGTCTCTCTTAAACTGGTCTGCAAATACCTTTAGTATTGTCTTGAGTATAGAGTTTAACGTCCCAACAAGACCATTAGTCTGGGGATGGTAAGGGGTGGTCTTTAGCTGCTTCACCCCTCAGTACTTCCACAGACAAGCCAATAGGTCTGACATAAAACTGGCACCTCTATCAGTCAGTATTTCTTTTGAGAAACCTACCCTGCTGAAAATCTGCGGTGGTGGTGCTGCAGTAGCATTGTCACCTCACAGTAAGACGTTGTCCTGTTTGATTCTCAGCTAGAACGTCTTCTGTGTGGAGACATGCGTTAATGGGCATACCTTCGTTGAAGGTTGTGCATCAGGGGTGGCAACTCGGCATGTAAAAATCTGCTGCCAATCATTAGCCGTCCGGAGTTCCACTGTGGCGCCCCCTAACCAGGAAAAGCTGAAAGACACAACAACCCTGCTGAAAATCTCTAAAAAAGCATTTGCCACCTTTCCTTTTCTGCCTCAGTGGAAGACAGAGCCACTGCCTAAGGGTATCAGGTAGCATAATCTACTACCACTAGGATATACTTTTTCCCTGTGGAACTTGGGATAATCAGAGGCCCCACAATATCCGTAGCTACTCTCTGAAATGGCTCCTCAATCACAGGCAAAGGCATCAAAGGAGCTTTTACCTTGTCTCCTGCCTTGCCTACCTTTTGGCACTGCTCACAGGTCTTGCAGTGCCCTGTTACATCTCTGGAAATCACAGGTCCATATCGTTCTGCATAATACATCTCTTTGTATGTTTTATGCCCATATGACCTGCAAAGGGAATATCATGGGCTATGGCTAGAAGTGCCAGATGGTAGGCTCTGGGCACTACCAACTGCTGTATTCTTTCACCCTCTACCCCTCCCTCAGGGGTCTACTCTCTATACAGTAACCCTTTGTCCCAGTATACAGATTCCCCTTTACTTTGAGAATCAGGTGCTTCACTAGCTACTGTACCTCTCTCAGGCCTTGCAATGTAGGGTCTGAGAGCTGAGCCTGTCTCAACTTTCTCTTTGTAACCCTTCCCAGCTCCCCTTCCACAGGAAGTCTGGCATCTTCTGACAGCATTGCCTCACTGTCAGCCTGGGTACTACTATTCACCTCTGCCCTTGCAGTCACTCTGTCCAAGGGAACATCAGTACCCACAAGCAGCTGTGGCTCACCTTCAGTCTCACTGCTACAGGGTAGCTCCCTCCCTGAAGTAACCACCTCACCAGTCCTGCCTGCAAATGTGCTTTCTTGTCTGGGTGTCCCCCAGGCTACTAGACCCACATGCTTGTCTCAAAGCCTGACTGCATGTAACTGCATGAACACACAATACTGATTTATCAAAATCATTCCCTATCAGGACATCTGCAGGGATATCCTCAAACACAACTACTTGCTGGCTTCTTATTCCACCATCTCATTCAAGGTGAACCCTAGCCAAAGGTACCTGGAATGGGGTCCCTCCTAAAGCTTTGACTAAAGTAGACTGCCCAAGCAAGTAGTGATCCTCTGTAATCATTGCAGGTTTCACAATGGTTAGGTCAGAGGCCATGCCTCTCTTAGCCATGGCCTTTTTCCCATTCACTAAGACAGGATATAACTTCTCATGGTAGTTTGGTACCCTTGTTGTCTCGGGACAACTTACTGCTGGCATTTTTTCATTCCCACTTACTGACTCTCCCACCTTTTGTTCCTCACCTTGCCTCTGTGGACATCTAATGCTACTTGGCCTCACTGGTTGCATTAAAAACATTTAACACTTGGTCCTGGATGTCTATCTGGACTAGTGGCTTCCCCTGTTACTGCCAGACTCTATTAGGACATTCTGGGCTGCCCACCATGGGTTCCCTTAGACCCATGAGCAGTACTGGGTGTCCGTTACCTGTGCAGTGATACCCTGCTTGCTAGGTATAGGTCTCTCTTCTTCCCCAACTCATCTATAGTATTGCATTGTCTATCAGCTAACTAAAGTCTCATGTCCTCAGGCAAAGTGCTAAGGGTTTGTTCCCTCACTAAAAGGTCTGCCAGTCCTTCAGAAGTGGTGACCTGACATCCACTCACCCACCTATGAAAATAAGTGCTTAGTTCAGCAACATATTCACACACACTTTCATCTGCATTGTGTCTATGTTCATGTAACTTTTTCCTATAAGCTTCAGGTGTTAACTTAAAACATTCTAGCAACAGTTCTTTACAACATTATAATTTAAACAATCAGTATCAGATAATTTGGATATATCAGTTACAGCTTTACCATGGAATAAGGGGATCAGGAACCGTACCCAGAGCCTTGGTCAACATTATACTGTTTACATACCCTCTCAAACATATGAATGAAACAATCAAAATTATCCCCCTCTGAAAATTGTGGAAGATATTTACTGACCTTTGTTGCTTCTGGGGTTCAGTTATTCATTTCACCATTACCTCCATGACTCTGGCGAAGAGTCAGCATCTCATTTTCATGTTGCCTCTCCCTCTCATTCTCCTCAGCCTGCAGACATCACAGTTTCTCATTTTCCTCAGTCTCTAGATGCCTCATTCTCTCTGCTGCCTCTCTTTACAAATGATTGGCCTTTAGCTCAAGTCTCTTTAGCTCCAGATGGATTTTTAAGTCCTCTGTGGAAAGGTTGAGCTTTCCATTTTCTGAGAGTTGTACATCTCCATGTTCCCTCTGATTATCCTCCTGGTTGCTATTCTGTGATGCAGCTGTGACTAAAGCTGCAATCATGTCTGCTTTAGTCAGGTTGACATGCATCAGTCCTTTAGCCTGGCACATATCAGCCAACTGGCTCCTTGTCAGACTGCCATACTCCTCTGCTGACATGCTTGCCTGCTCTCCCTGACTAACTAAGCTAACAAACAAAATAAAACAATTGTGATATGAACTCTGAATGTTCACTGCATGGCTGATTGAGAGTACAAACACCTTCAGTGACCACTGTAAACGGGCTACAGGAATTCAATACCCACACCACTAGACACCAATTAATATGTGATGTGGCTATCTCACCACAGTCTACCAATTACGTGATGTCGCTATCCCACCACTGCCAAACAATTAATATGTGAAGCCCTGCACTGGCCCAGTAATCAAGGAGCCTGAATCCTCACCACTAGCACCAGTGAGGGATGTGCACATTGGGAGGATGACAAGTACACACACTGTAAAGTACACTTTCCCTTAAGAGCACACAGAGATCACAGTCAGTCTGAGGCTGGTTTCTCACTCTTTCTGCAGATCTCCAGTAAGACTCCCCCACTGGCACAGCTATAGGATTAAGATCTCAGCTCAGTGATCAAGCCATAAACTCCAGCATCCTCTCGGTCCAACCAGTGTTTCATGTCCCTGCCCAAGTAGCTGAGACACACACACACACACACACACACACACACACACACACTTTCAGATTTGATTTATATACAAATACACAGACGTTCCTGCCCAGACTATAAGGTAGTTATCACTGCCACCAACCACTACTTATCAGCTACTATAAAGGCCCTTACCAAAGGGTGCCCAATCTTACTGTGTAATGTTACTGTTATCCAAATGATAAGTGTGACCAAGACTTTCAAGGCTATTGGAGTGGCCTACACAGTATCATCATATACATATGCAAGTACTCTCAGAGCTTAAATATCTCTAAACAAACCAGCCACAATTAAAAGGTTTAAATATATTTAATAATAAATAATAAAAGAACAAGACAATACTCAAACAACACAGTAACTACAGAGTTCAGAATCACAGAAAATATTTTAAAACAATATTGCAGGACAGTCTCAAATAAATACAGAAAACATCTAAACTAATCTTTACTATATTCCTATCTATATCTAAGAGAGATTACTTTGCCCTTGTTACTTACTATTAGCAAGGCAAGTACTGATGAGAGGATGTTTCCAGGTCAAAAGACAAATACAAAATGCACAAAATCTGTCTCTGAGAGAGTTTGTAAATTACTATCAAACATTACTGCTGGGTCAGTTCTTATTACATCACTCTTTGTCACCTGCCTTCAGTTCCCAGGTTACCAGAAACGTAACAACATTTTAGCATTTCTGTGTGAGAGGTACATATCTCTCAGAAGTTTTCTTAGAACTGAAAGTTGTAAAAGAGTTAAACACCTTTACATTTTGTTTTCTTTTCCAAATGATTTTTATTAGTTTTATAAACTTGAAAAAATACAATTCAAATATAACAAAAAACAGAAAGTAACTATATACAAGAGTTCACAGCAGTAAGATAATAATACAAGTAATTAATACTTTTCCAATAGATCATTCAACATTTGCCAATGTTTTTTTCTGATGAGTCATATTTGATTACCTTATATTTAAAGCTGAGTGTTCTTTCTTGCAAACACTTTTAACTAAAATAAGAAAGTCATTAAAAGATAAAGAAGCTTTACATTTCCAATTTTTGTTGTTGTTATTTTTCTAGCTATTGATAGAATCAACCAAAAGAGAGGTAATTGTGATTTGGGGACAGTATCTGATACTGCAGCATTAAACAAAATAAGCGAGTCATATATAAAACATTTATCTGTCCATAGTGCCTGAGAATTTTTTTGAATTAATTCCAAAAGGGAACAACCAAATTGCATTTTAATATCATATGCATCCAATCTGGTTCTGACTTGCTTCCATGTCTCCAACATTTAGATTTCTTTGTTTTGTACATCAGATCAATTTTACTAGGAGTTAAAAAAAGCTCTGTGAATAAATTTCCAACTATATATTCTCCAATAAAGAGAGGATGTTGTTTTATAACTAGATTTTAATATCAATTTCTTATTATTTAATGAGAACTCTGATCCATTTATTTTTATAGAATAGTTCCAAAAGAAGAATTTAGATTTACAGATTCAGTTCTTATAATCCTATATATTACCAATAAATATGATTTATTATGAAATGGGGTGTAGTTTATATTGATTAGGAAGTATAGAATTTTAGGGATGCTTTTTTTCTTGATATTTTATTATTATTTTAAATTTACCATTTATATATGTTATGCAGCTATGAGTATTTATCCAATTATCATTCGATAAGGAGTATTTAGAGAGAAGATATTCAGTCGTATGTAGTTTATTACTGTTTAGGAATTGATGCCAAAATAATAAGCTACTCTTCTGGAGTTCTAAAATCTTGTTTTTATTAAAAGTTTTTAAGTAGCCTTTAGTGTTGTGAATAGGTAATAAAAGGAAGGATAAGTCCTTAAGAATATAATTGGACTCAATAAATGATTGAAAAATATGAATAAAATCATCCACTAGTGGAATGGATGGAATTATCTTTGTATCATTTCTAAAGTAATATTTTAAAATCCAATAGAATGTATTAATTCCTTGTAGGTTTTGAGGAATTAGATTATATTTATTAATTAGAATACATTTTTCATGTATGGATTTCCATGTAGAATGATACAAAGAGTTTAACCATAATAATATCTTTATAATATTGGATTTTGCATAGAATTCAATATTTGGAAAGGATATCACTCCATCTTCCCAACTTTTAGTGTGCCATTCAAAATATATTCTTGGTTTGTTAGGATACCATAGACATTTGAGAAGAGTAGTGTTTAACTTATTTATAATTTTTTGTGGGAAGAAATATTAATGCCTATATATAAAATATGATTTTTGGAAGAATAATAATTTTATTAAAGTAAGTCTGTCTTCTATTGTAAAAAAATGGCTTATTCCATTCATCTATTAGATGTTTGACTACATTTAAGTTCATGTAGTTAGTCTAAACTGTATTTCTAGTTGAGGGTATAATACCGATTCCAAGATAATTAATATAGGTATTGCTCCAGTTGAATTTGGCAAAACTATTTAGGAAATCATCAATTTTTTATTGATTAGCAATGCTCTTGTTTTGTTTTCATTAAAGTTTAAGCCAGAGATCTTTTCAAAATAATCTAAAGAAATAACAATTTGAGATAAAGAGGACTCTGTGTCTCCCGTATTTATTAGTATATCATCTGCGAAATAACTAAATTTTACTTCTGAGTTCCTTATCAATTTGAAATCCTTTAATCATGTGGTTAGATCTAATAAAATTTGCAAGAGGTTCAATAGCAATAGCAAATAAGGGGGATAAAGGACAACCTTGTTTTGTACCCATTGAAACTTTGAAAGATTTGGACATAAATGAACCAATTTTAACAAATGAATAAGAATTATTATATAGATTAGTGATGAGGTTGATAAATAAATCAGAAAAGTTATATTCTTTAAGTACTTTAAATAAGTATGACCAGCTAATAGAATCAAAAGCTCTGATTAAAGCTAAACTAATTATTGTTAGTTATTTTTTCTTTTTGATAGCTAAGTCATTTAATGTGTTTAATCTTATTATATTATCATGGACTTTTCTATTTAAAATAAAACCTGTCTGGTCTTCATTAGTTAATGTTGGTATTATATGATTTAGTCTTCTGGCAAGGATGAACAAAAATAATTTATAGTTGACATTCAACAAGGAAATAGGTCTATAACAGGAACATAGCTTACTATCTTTATCTTTTTTTAAGACTGGGAGAAACTAAAGTGTAATGCCAGGAAGGGGGAATAACTAGTTAAGATCTGCTATTTTCAAATACATTCTGTAAAAGTTTAACAATATTGTCTGGTATAAGTCTATATAGTTCAGAGATTAATTCATCAAGTCCCAGAGCTTTATTTGTCTTAATAGTTTTAATTTGATCTTTAATTTCTTTTAGTAAGATGGGTTTATCAATAATATTTACTCGTTCTCTAGTTAATTTTTGTTATATATTACTTTTCAAAAATTATTTATGGTAGTGCCATTATCTAAAGTTTTAAATACATTATTGACATTTTCATAGTGACTTCTAAAACATTCTAATATCTTGTTTAAAACAGTTATTTCTATAGCTTTCCCTTTTGTTTATTCTTATATCTTTAATATAATTAGTGTTTTTCTTAGATCTTATAGCTAGTTTATGCAAACTTTTGGGATTAAATGAATAGGAGCAAATGTTCCATATTTCTAATTTAATTGAGATTATATGTTGCATTGTATCTAGATACTTTTGATTCAATAATTTAAAATCAAGATTAACATTTGTATAATTTGTTTATGCATTTATTTTTAAATTATCTATCTTAGACTGTAAAGTTTTTAGTTCTTTATAGGTTCATAGGTTCATACTAGGCTATCTGCCCTAGGGCATTTATAAGCCTAGCCAGAGTGTGTTTGGCTTTCACCACCCATTTTAAATGAATTTTGCTATGCCCTTTTTCGAGGTTAGTATACTGTACCTCTGTCTAACAGTGACACAGAAGTGATACCCGGGGTAAACCTACGATCTCCCATCCACTCATCAAGATTCCTCTTGAAGAGAGTCAATGAGGGACTCTGCCTAACCTGGACTGGGATTTTATTCCAGAGTGAAGGGAGCCTCTGGGTTATAAATCTGTCCCTACAGCATGTCCTATTTATTTCAGTGCTAAGGTTCAAGTCTCTCGAGCTCGTAGCCTGATGGGATTTGGATTTTCTGAGGTGCAGCATGTCCATTAATTCCAGGTTGGACATGGCTTTATACGTCAGGCATAGATCGCCTCTGAGCAGGCGGTATGCCACTGAGTACAGCTGGAGTTTCTTTAACCGGGCAGCATATGGCATTTGTTTGAGCCCTTTGATCCTCTTGGTGAGGTACTTTTGGGGTCTTTCCAGTTGCTGCAGATGTCTGGTAAGGTACATCCCAAAAGGGGCATTGTACTCAATTATGGGCCTGATGAGGGATGAGTAAAGAGGCACGATGACCTTCCCTGATCTAGATGTGAATGCCTTCATGATTAGGTGGGTTATATAAAATGTTTTTCTAACCACTTTGGCCATGTGGTTTTCAAATAAGAGATTGCTATCAACTTGGGTCCCCAGGTCCCTAATTACTTCTTCCATACTTAATGGATTACCACCTATGTGGTAATTTGTGGGCACTTTGTTTTTGCCAAAGCGGATGACTATACACTTTTTGGCATTTAGCTTGAGGCCATGGCTCTGGCACCAGTTGTCTGTTTCTATGAGGCCCTTTTGTAGGATGCTTGTGTCGGCTGGAGAGTCGATTATAGCACCTAGTTTGCAGTCATCTGCGAACTTGGTCAGCCACAGTCCTTCCGTGTTGGCCTGTACCTCCAAGAAATATATACCGAACAAGAGAGGTCCCAGGACTGAGCCTTGTGGGATGCCACTTGTAACTTGTTTGGAGTCTGACATGGCTCTAGCAATTCTAACCATGTGGGTTCTGTCCTTGAGCCAGTTTGCAACCCATCTAGTGACATAGGGGTTTATATTTAAGCTGGTGAGCTTATCTATAATGGCCGAGTGGAGTATTGTATCGAAGGCTTTTGCGAGGTCCTGGTAGGCTGTGTGGACCACCTTCCCCTCGTCAATGGCCTTGGTGACTGTTTCAAAGAAATTGACCATGTTTAAGAGGCAGGATCTGCCCTTAACAAAGCCGAACTGGGTAGGATCCAGTGTCTGTAGCTCCCCAATATCTTTATTTATGAGGTCCATGATGATCCTTTCCATAGCTTTGCAGAGCAAGCTAGTCAGGCTTATAGGGCGATAGTTTCCAGGATCCGTTAAGGCACCACCTTTGTGGAGAGGGACCACTGTTGCTGTACGCCACTCTTTGGGTACATATCCTGTAGTAAGGCTGAGATTGAACAGTAGTTTTATGTTTGGGTTTAGCTCTTCTTGGAGTTCATGTAGGACGCAGCCCAGGACACCATCTGGTCCCATTGATGCTGTGTTTTTTGCTTTGGAGAGGGCGGCTCATATCTGAGCATCTGAGATGTCAGGGGAGCAGCACTCTGCTGGGATAGATATTTGCCTTTTTGGTGGGGAGGGGGGGAGTTTGCGCTGAATCTGTCAGCTAGGATGTTGGCAATGTCTGTGGGTTCAGTGTATTTTTTGTCATTTTGGACTAATTCTGAGAATATCTGGGAATTCCCACCCAGGTTCCTAACATAACTAAAGAAAGCTTTGTGATTATCCTTAGTGTCCTGTGCAATTTTTTTCTCGAAGCTGGCCTTAGATGATTTTATGAGTGCCCGTAGTTTTTTGCTAATACCGATCAGAGATGCCTTCCCTTTTTGGGATTTTGCTCTATCATGTAGTAGCTCCTTCCTTCTATTGTATAGTTTGTTTATGGCTGGGATCCATCAGACAGGATGCCTGCCTTTGGAGGATTGGGTCTTGGTTCTATTTGGGATTGCATGATCCATGCATTCCTAAAGGTGTTCATAGAATGCATTTATAAAGGATTCTGCTGTCTGGGCCATATTTTCCACAGGCCCGGGGGCTTTGAAGGATTCCACCTCAGTTTTGAGGAGTGTGAAATTTGCTTTAGAGAAGTTTTTCACTGTGGTTTTCTGGGCAGGGGGTGGGGTCGGGATGTGAATATCCAGTGAGATTAGTTTATGGTCTGATCTTACCAGTGAGGGATACACTTCTGGTCTGGAGCATAGAGCCCCCATGTTAGTGATGATCAGGTCCAGTATGTTTTCCTCTCTTGTGGGAGTGGTAACAAGTTGTTCCATAGCATTTGAGTTTATAAATTCTAGGAACCTTTGGGCTAGGGTGTTGGAGCTAGAGTAATGCTCCCAGTCTATGTTTGGGTAGTTGAAGTCACCCAATATAATGGTGTTTGGAGAGACCTTCATATTTTCCAGTGTTCTCAGGAAGGCCGAGCAGGGTTCCTGGGTTTGGGAGGGTGGTCTGTAGCAGGCTATAAACTGGAAGGCAGTTTTACCCACTGTTAGTTGCACATGGATAGTCTCTGATGCTTCGTGCTGTGCCACCAACCTGGAGGTGTGGGTATCTTTGACGAATATTATTACTCCCCCTCCTTTTGTGGTTCAGTCCAAGTTTTGGGGCCGAAAAGCATGGTATGAGGTATAACCTGGTAGTGCTGGGGTGCTCTCGGGAGCCTTGAACCAGGTTTCTGTTACTGCACAGATATCGATGTTCTCCATGCTAAGGAGAGTTTCGAGTGTGTGCATCTTGAGGTTTAGACTTCTGGCATTGAGTAGCATTACTCTTAGTTTCTTATCCCTTGTGATACCTATGGAGGTGGGTTTGTCTTTTGAGCCTTGCCTAAAAAAGGCACTATGGGGGTGGCAAGAGTCTTTGCCAATATCCGAAAGCCCAGGGGTGACAGGTGCAAGCCTTCGCTAGCGAAGCATCGTGGCTTGTCGACCATGTCATCCCAGGCTGACAGGCATTGGATCCCCTTTGAATGACACCAATACTTAAGCCAATTGTTTATTCCATTCTTTTCTCTTATTGAGATACCAGCTTTTGACCTTTCCATACAAGTAGGCTTTAGAGAATCCCAAAGTATAATGTCAGTAACTTTACCATTGTCATTTATTTATATAAATTGATTTATTTATGAAATACCATTTCTTAAAATCTTTCAACTGAGTAATATATGATGGAATTCTAGTATTATTTATTAGATTATTAGTTTTAAAGGTGATAGTAAACAAGATGGCATTATGATTGAATAATGGCCAGGATGTTATTAATACATTATCAATTTTAGAGTATAGGCTATTAGGTGAACACTTTATCAGTAGTAGTTTGGGTACCAAAACAAAATGACTAATGGGTATAATATAATGAACTGGTAGATTTCAAACCATATATATCTCGTAAATTAAGATTATTGATGACATTTTTTAAATGTTTTGCTGTAGATGACACTTTAATTTTTTGTTTATTAGTAGTATCAGCTTCTGACAGAACGCAATTAAAATTTCCTGCTATAATTAATTCACCTTTAAGATGCAAAATAATAGTGTCCAATAGTTTTTTAATGAATTTCATACCAATTCCTGGAATCCAGTATGCATTAATTAGGGTATAATATTGTTTATTGATTACAATTCTAATTATTGTTAACATACCATCTTTATCAGTAAATGTATGTATGATTTTAGGTTCAGGTATAGAATGTCTCCATAGGATCATAGTGCCTGTCCTTTTTTACTTAAAATATGAACCAGCCAGTACATTATAGTCTTTAAAGAATATTCTATTTATGTCTTCTTTAATCACATTGGTTTCTTGTAAAATAAATTATATGAGCTTTGTTTAACATCAGGTATTTATTTAAACAGCTTCTCTTCAATTAATTATTTAGACCATTGATATTTGGAGATAAACAATTATATGTAAACATGCAAGTTTAGAAAAAAGGCTTCAAGCATAGAAGTCAAATTCTTATTATGTAAATAACAAGTTACGCTATAAAGAAATATTGCTGTGGAGAGAAAGGATGATATTAAACTTAATTATGACTAAAATTATGTAAACCATTCATCATGGAATATAACATTCCTGGTTGGATAAATAATTTATCCAAACCACTCATCAACCAGACCATATTAGAGAAGTAAACAAAACCCAAGTTGAGCTTGTGCTGCTACTTCTTAAAATAAATATTAGATTATGTATGATGTGTATTCACTCTTGTAAATAAATAAAAATTATTTTAGATCAGAATATATGAATATCAATCTTATGATTTTCAAAGTAATGAGAGAGGTTGAATAAATAACAGGAACAGTTAAAACCAATCAAGATACATCCAAATTTAAAAGGTATTCATTTTATTGTTGTGTAAATGCTATGTGTTAATCAGAATTGAAACTATTATAAAATCTTCACCACTGATACATGTAAATATATTAAGAAATAAGTAAGTGTCACCTGAAAGAAATAATGTGTGCTAAGAAACAAATGTAATCCAGATGTATCTTTAAGCTATTTAGTATGTGAATAAATTGAGACATCTATGTTTGTTAATTTATTAGAGAAAAAAATTTGATACTAATACAATATTAATGATAATCTTCTTCTTCTTCTTTTGGCTGCCCCCGTTAGGGGTCACCACAGCGGATCATCTGTTTCCATTTCTTCCTGTCCTCTGCATCTTGCTCTGTCACACCAACCACTTGCATGTCCTCTCTCACCACATACATAAACCTTATCTTAGGCCTTCCTCTTTTCCTGTTACCTAGCAGCTTCATCCTTAGCATCTTTTTCCCAATATACTATGCATCCCTCCTCAGCACATGTCCAAACCAATGTAATCTTGCCTCTCTGGCTTTTTCTCCAAACTTTCCAACCTGGACTGACCCTTTAATATACTTATTCCTAATCCTGTCCATCCTTGTCACAGCCATTGCAAATCTTAACATCTTTAACTCTGCCACGTCTAGCTCTGTCTCCTGCCTTTCTGTCAGTGCCACCTATCTCCAACCCTTATAACATAGCTGGTCTCACTACCCTCTTGTAGACCTTCCCTTTCACTCTTACTGGTACTCATCTGTCACAAATCACTCCTGATGCTCTTCTCCACCCACTCCATCCTGCCTGTACTCTCTTCTTCACCTCTCTTCCACACTCACCATTACTCTGAACTGTTGATCCCAAGTATTTAAACTCATCCACCTTCGCCACCTCTACTCCCTGCATCCTCACCATTCCTCTATCCTCCCTCTCATTCACACACATATATTCTGTCTTAGTCCTGCTAACCTTCATTTCTCTTCTCTCTAGAGCATATCTCCACCTCTGCAGGGTCTCCTCCACCTGTTTCCTACTCTCACTACAGATCACAATGTCATCTGCAAACATCATAGTCCATGGGAACTCCTGTCTGATCTCGTCTGTCAACCTGTCCATCACCATTACAAATAAGAAAGGGTTCAGAGCTGATCCTTGATGTAATCCCACCTCCACCTTAAACGCATTTGTCACTCCCACCGCAGCCCTCACCGCTATCACACTAACCTCGTACATATCCTGTACCACTCTTACATACTTCTCTGACACTCCCGACTTGCTCATACAATACCACAACTCCTCTCTAGGTACCCTGTCATATGCTTTCTCTAAGTCCACAAAGACACAATGTAACTCCTTCTGACCTTCTCTGTACTTCTCCATCAACACTCTCAGAGCAAACATCGCATCTGTAGTGCTCTTTTCTGGCATGAAACCATATTGCTGATCACTAATCATCATCTGCCTTCTTAACCTAGCTTCCACTACTCTTTCCCATAACGTCATGCTGTGGCTGATCAATTTAATCCCTCTGTAGTTACTACAGTTCCGCACATCACCTTTTTTCTTAAAAATCGGTATCAAAACACTTTCTCCATTCCTCAGGCATCCTCTCACTTCCCAAGATTTCATTAAACAATCTAGTTAAGAACTCCACTGCCATTTCACCTAAACACCTCCGTGCTTCCACAGGTATGTCATCTGGACCAACAGCCTTTCCATTCTTCATCCTCTTCATAGCATTCCTTACTTCCGCCTTGCTAATCCACTGCACTTCATGATTCACTATTTGTACATCATCCAACCTTCTCTCCCTCTCATTCTCTTCATTCATCAGCCCGTCAAAGTACTCTTTCCATCTGCTCAACATACTCTCCTCGCTTGTGAGTACGTTTCCCTCATTATCCTTTATCACCCTTACCTGCTGCACATCTTGGATAAGTTTGAGTTTAAATATCAAGTATCAAGCCCTAGACGTGAGTCAAGCTTAAATTATATTGTCTAGTTGAATATTAACTTTAATTATAAATTGCATAATGGGTGAAAGTCCCCAGGTCTACACCAAAAGGATGAGATGATCCCAGACGAAACCCCAAGATACCCCCAAGCCCACAGGCCATAATGACATTCAACAAAAATATCTTGGTTCTCATATTTAATTCTTATTGAATACAAATGCTCCCTAATTCTATCTCTTATCCTACAATTACATTTCCCTATGTAGAATGCAAAGCATTCTACACAGTGGGCCAAATAAATAATGTCTTTGGTATTACAATCAGCCTGCACCTTAAAATAAAACCTACATCTATCATTGGGACTAATAAAACTACTATCTGTTTCAATATATTCACAAAAGTTGCATTTACTGCAGGGTGTCATACCATGAAGGCTAGGACATTTATCAGCACTCACATTATTATCTGGATAGCACAATAACTGCTTGAGATTCTTCTTATTTTTATACCTGAACTTGGGTCTGTCCCCCACTACTGATCTAATCGTATCATCAGTAAGAAGTACAGGCCAATGTTTCCTAAAAAATATCAATAATATTATTAGTATCAGTAGTAAACTGTACAGATATAATCACTGAATCAGATAGTCTATTACTTGTTCCTAAATAATCATTGGGTCTGCCAAAATACGGTTTCGCCCTACTCGAGTGTAATTCAGTACTGGCATGTACCCCTAGATCTATCTCTCTCTTCTTATAACCTCTCTTACTGAATTGTTTCCTCAGCTTAACCATCTCATCATTAAACCTAGAATCATTATCATTCAAACGAGTCTAGCCTTCATGGTACAGCACCCTGTGGTAAATGCAACTTTTGTGAATATACTGAAACATAAACTAGTTTTATTAGTCCCAATGATGGACGTAGGTTTTATTTTAAGGAGCAGGCTGATTATAATCCCAAAGACATTATTTATTTGGCATTCTACATAGGGAAATATAATCGTAAGATAAGAAATAGAATTAGGGAGCATTTGCAAACAAAAATATCTTCCTCATCTTCCAAAGCTCCTCAGGTGACAAATATTATGTCCAACTGTAATTAACATTGATTGATTTTTCCACTATCTGTTCAAGAGAGAATAAATCTATATATACTTTTTCGGTTCCAACTCTGTGACTTGTTCGAAGATCTGGATCTTTTTCCTGCCATTCAAAAGGATGCTTATATCTTTATTTGACAGTTGTCGCTGATGGTATATCAGTGTATTCCCCCACAACTCATCAACTCAGGAATGACCCAAGATGCCCCCCCAAGACCACCCACCCAGCCAGTACAAACTCAGGTACCACCGCCCCTACCACAAAGATCTATATTATATTCATGTATCATGAAATTTTATATTTTATGGAAAGTTCCTAATAAGTCTGTTAATTGACGCTCTCTATAAAGTTCAAACGTTTATAGTATGTATTTAATATCAAGATAATCAATGTAAGTGAAGTTGTTGAGATTTATTTATAGAAATGATAGTGGTTTTAAGTGGTTATTTATTTATTTATGTAACACACACCAGACTTTAAAATGATGTCTCAACGTGTATGTTTAATGATTATTAACTGAATAATAGCTTTATATAACTAACTTCTATATGCTTTTTATATTTGTCAACCACCACAACAATATGACAGTTTTTATATTACAATAGTTCTATATTCTGGTTTCTAAAAGGTGCTTGCAGTTTATCTTAAATTAAATAAATTGGATAAACATCCTAGATGAGCCACGAATTCATGTATGTTATGTGTACAGAATGAGCATTTTCTGCTATAGTAATTTTTTATTTACAAATATACATATATATTTATCTACATAGGTTGATAAACTCATTAATGACTACTAAAGCAATAATCATAAGTGCCCCCTCCCACAATCCCAGTCATGCTATCTGGAATTCCAACATATTTCAATATATTTAAATGTGCAAGTATGAATCTAAAAGAAAAACCATATAGCGATAGGTAATTTATATTGATATAAAACAGATAACAGAAGTATGATATTTATGTCATATGGGAGAAACAAGTTTCAACAAGTAACAGATTAATTATTACTTAGTATTCCCTACTACTTTGATATCATCTTCTCCTATTTAAGATTAGAATTAGAAGTATTGCTAAGTTATCTGCTATAGAGTTCCTATGATACATATCTAAATGTGATACTTTGCACAGCTCACTCCTTAGTGATCTGTCATAAGTTCTTCTGTAATGTTGTACTACCATTTTCCATTTTGGCTTTCTTTAGCAGTTTTCTTAATGCGCTGACCTCAACATGCTTGTAAAAACAAGATTATTTCAAACACAAAGGCGTCTGTACATCATGCTTCAACTATAAAATGCCATATAGTAAGATGTATGCATTTCCCAAGCCTCCTTTGTACTAATTTGTCTATATAAAATAAAAGTAATGGTAAATGTAAAATGAAGAAGATTACAATCCACAAAACCTGCCTATAAATGAAACAGTGACTAGCCCAACTCTGCATCTAATGAAGGTGGGAATAAAATGGACATGACCTTTTCTGAAGTCACTCTTACAGAAATGCATACAACTTAAACTAGCTCTGAGTATTACACGTAAGTGTGCATAAAATGATTGCAGTGTGATACTAGTTATCAGCTTATAATAATAGGTATAAGTTCAATATATTTGTATTCCAACAATTATCTTCAGTTATTTACAGCTCAGAGTGAATTCTTAACATTTTTCAAAATCATAGAATTAACTCTATAAAT
Source organism: Protopterus annectens (assembly GCF_019279795.1). Taxonomy (NCBI): domain Eukaryota; kingdom Metazoa; phylum Chordata; order Ceratodontiformes; family Protopteridae; genus Protopterus; species Protopterus annectens. The sequence continues at coordinate 1,609,676,370 of NC_056743.1, read as the reverse complement.
ACATTATATGAGAATCAAAAAGTATATCTTCTTGGCAAAGAATTATGCTTGAGAAGCCTTATCAGTTAATAATAAAAACATCCGGATACTTTAAACACTGCATATGTTTATATTTGGTAGGTTCATAAGATCATAATAGAAGCATCTATACATATTTTAGTTTAGCTGGTTTGATTAGTACATATCTGATGTGCAAGCTAGTTATTAATGGTATTGCATAAATCATACCCTGTTTCTAATATATGCAAAGTTTTAAAAGCAGCATTTTCTAGTAATAATAAATTCCTATAAAAAAAGTAAACAAAAGCATTTGTTTAACTGAACAGCTTACTTACTGTCAGTAGAGCATGCCGTTCGGCACATACTTAGCCCATTTTTCTTTCTTTTCCTCCTTTCATTTTTATTTGTGCTTTTGATCTCTTGCAAAAGAAGCAAGTATCTTTTTTATTCTTGAAATTCCAAAAACGCCAAAGCAGTGCAAGTCAAATCACCCAAAACACGGCCTCTTTCCACACAGATGCAGGAAACAATTTTATTAAGCTTTAACAATGCTTTTCATTGTTTACAAAAAACAACTTCTTCAGATAAAAACATTTTAAAACACTGGGGTTTAAATTCCCCTCCTTCCTATCACATGTTTAAAAAGAGTAATATGAGTGGCTGTCCATTTCTTGCTTAGGAAGCAAACTCCACCTCTCTTCAAACAAAACAAACAGTTCTACTAAATTGTAAACATCAAGGAACATTAGTTGCATACATAAACCTACCTAATAAATAAATAAAAACATTTCTAAAAAATGTTTACAAAAAATATTTTCTTTAAAAATATTGTATTGTGAAGCATATATTTATATACATCTGTACAAAATGTGTTTTAAAGCATGTGTTTGTATGTGGTTTAGGGTATGCTGTGCCTGCTTCATAGTCCCTAATGTCCCGTTTAATTTTCTTAATTTTGGTACTGTTTATTTTTGATAGATACTGGTCAATACTATCAAAAATACGATCATATTCGAAACGGTACCTAAGAAAATCTAGATCATTCTTGATCTCCTGATCTAAATTACTAGTTTCAAGGACAAGTTTGTCAGCCACTTCCTGGTATTGAGTACATAAAACTTGTAGTAACTCCAATCCATGCCTGTCAAACATGTCGATTAGGGCTTTATGGAAAACTGAACCCTCTATTAACCCCGTTGGAAATTGCCACAGTCTTAATGTAATAATGTAAAGCTTTCTATGTCGGTAAAACCGACAGAAAGCTGAGTGAAAGATTGAATAAGCATTTATATTGCATTAATAAATGCAAATTAGAAAATGCATTAGCCAGGCATACCGCAGAGAACAAGGGACATGAGTTTAAATTTAGGGTATTACATCAACTTAAGAAGGACATCAGAGGTGGACCTGAGTCGTTGAAATTAGAAAGGTGTGAGTTATTATGGCAATTAAGAACTAATGCCTGTTTCTACCCAGGCATTAATGAAATGAGTTCGATAATGTGTATCCTTAGACTGAAAAATCTAGTCAGGTAACAGGCTGTGTTAGAGTCAGGTGGATAGATATATATATGTATATATATTTTATATATTTTTATATTTTTATTTTTCATCGTTAGTTTATATGTACACATATATACTTTATGTATGTCCTAATCGTTATTTAGTATGTTGTTTATATTGAGTAAGATGGGATAGTTATATATAAATACTTTTCAAGTTTTTGGTTAAATGTATTTTTATGCATCCAAGAATTGATTTATTGATTGTCTTACTTCGTGAAATAATATATTTAATTGTGAGTTGTACGTTTAGATTTTAGTATTTAATTAGTGAAGTTTAATTTTATTTTTATTTTAAAAATGATCTCTATTTATAAGTATATACCTTTAATTGTCTGTATAGTGACTTCATAATGTAATTAACCAATGTGATTCAGTAGTATTTTATATTAAGGCAGTTGCTTACGGTGCTGCCTTTTGACTTGTTGGTTTTTCTGAAGAAGTCGAGTGAATTTTCACTTGACGAAAAGTGGATATTTTAAATAGTACACTTCATTAAAGACTATAATTCTTTTCACTTTGGACTACAGTCTGGTGTCTGTTCGAGTTTCACGGAGCTCTGTGATTCATTCTTTGTTTTTCACAAGTGTAATGACAGTAGCCAAGAATACCACAGCACAAGTGCAATGACAGCAGCCAGAGTATAATGCAGCACAAGTGCAATGACAGCAGCCAAAGTATAACGCAGCACAAGTGCAATGACAGCAGCCAAGGTTTAATGCAGCACAAGTGCAATGACAACAGCCAAAGTATAACACAGCACAAGTTCAATGACAGCAGCCAAAGTATAACAGCCTTTGCTGACAGAGACACCTTTAGAAGTAACCTGAAATATACTGATAGCCATATATCCATAGCTGTTCCATTGTTTGATGCACACACTATGACCAGCAGGGATGGTCTAACCACCCAGTTAACAAGCATTCATTAATTTATATATTTATTAAATCACATTTATTCATACTCAAACAGCCACTTAATCTTATTCAGGGGCACAGGGGAACTGCAAAGCAGATGATACCAGTTTTTAACACACTACCAGTTCATCACAGGACACAAGCACACACTCACATACCACATGCATTCCTAGATACAGTTAGAAGATTGACAGTTCATTCACATTCATATCTTTGGGATGTAGATGCTACCACAGCACCTGGTAAAAAAACTCACGTGGACAAAGAACATTTAGGCTTCACATAGATGGTGAATAAACAAATAGATCTACTATTTCTTGTGATAGAAAATCTCTTTGAACCGAGTTGTCCAAGACAGATCCCAGGAACACAGTTCTCAGAGGAGTCAGAAAAGAGATTTGTATATTTTCCTGGAACCTCAGTTTGTGTAGGAAACCCCTTACCCATTTGAGAGATTCTTGACACTTCAAAAAAAAAGACTACAAAGATAATGTGAATATCTTGCAGTCTCAGTCTGCAGTAAGCTATCACAGGAGATAGACCCTTTGAATACCCTTACAGCACTGGTTAGACCAAAGGATAATGCAGAAAACTGATAAAGTGATCCAGATACAGAAAACCCTAAGAGACATCTGAAACTAAGCCTGCAGAAATGTGATGATATGTATCTTTTAAATCTAAAGTCACTAGAAAATTCAGACTGGAAATAAAGGGTAACAAGTTATAAAGAGACAGCATTTTGAACTTGGGCACTATCACAAACATATTCAGAAAGGAAAGATCCAGAACTGGTCTTCAAAAATATTCTTTCTTTAGCACCAGAAATATTCTTGAATAAAGGCCTTAACCAAATTGAGGAGGAGGAACCACTTCCACCACCCCATGACTCAGCAGAGGCAGGGGAAAGGGAAGTTTGGTGAGAGAGGTAATCTCTCAAAAAAGAGTGAGAAACTCCCACTGCCATCTGTAACCTTGATGGATTACTTTTAGAATCAATCTGTCTGAAACTGTTACCAAAGAAAGAAATGGAGGTTCAGACTTTCTGGAAGGATTAAGGGATTGCAGTGGGGGGGTCTTTATATAGTCATTCAGAATTATTAGACTGTACTTCATTTTGGGGGAATGTCTGCTAGCAACTTGGGCAGCCACGGTGGTGCAGTGGTTAGCGTTGCCACCTCACAGCAAGAGGTTCTCCGATTTGATTCTCGGCTGGAGTGCCTTCTGTGCGCAGTCTGCATGTCCTCCCTGTGGTCACGTGGGTTTGCTCCGGGTGTTCCAGTTTCCTCCCACATCCCAAAGACATGCAGTAGGTGGATTGGAATCACTAAATTGACACTAGGTGTGAGTGCGTATGTGTGCCTTCTGTGGAAGGTTGGGCGCCGGGCTGGCAACTCGACACCATAAAACTCCACTGCCAATCATGAGTGGACAGATGATCTGCTGTGGCGACCCCTAACCGGGAAAAGCCGAAAGAAGAAGAAGAAGAAGAAGTCTGTTTGCTAGCAACTTGATGGCTCTGTTTGTTTTGCTTTTTAAAAGGGGTAGCATTAAACTCTTTAGCAAACTTAAAGCTAGGCAAAAAAAATCTGACGTATCCCTTGACTCTGCTTACCTTTCTCATTGCACTTGTTAAGGACCTCTGCACCAGATTGCCTAAAAACTAATCAAAGGAGAATTCACGATTTAATTTGTGAAAATCTACTGGGAGGTTTGGAGAACACAACCAAGCTCCTCATAACAGTTCCCAATGGCAGCAGCCCTAGAAGTAGCAACAGAATAATCGTAAGCATATTTCAAACAGTGGCTATCCACTTGAGGCACAGAAGCAATCACATTAAACATTGCAGATTTTTTCTTTGGAAGAGGAAACAGATACCACGATATTCCTCATATTCTCAATGGAGGCGAGCATAAATTTTAACATATGAGCTTTAAAGTTGAGAATTCTAAAAACAAGTGTTGCAGATGAATACACTTTTCTCAGATCTATCAAAACATTTTCATCCTTGTCACAAGGAGACAGATGGGTATTAACCAGATATTTAGCAGCAGTTGGGTTCACTAAAGCAATAGCTGCTGGGTCTAATCTGAGATGATTGTTTAAGAATTTATAAGATTAAGGACTTTATACTTTCTTGAGAACAGCCTCTGTCTTAAAGGCAAGTTACAGGCTGAGACAAAAACATCCTCCAATGCTCAAAGAAAATGAGAATTGGGGTAAGTTCAAGATACTCCAGTTGTAACGGTGCAATGGTGCAGTGGTAGCATTGTTGCTTCACAGCAAGCGGTTCTCTGGTTTGATTCTCGGTTGGAGTGTCTTCTGTGCAGAGTCTGCATGTCCTCCTTGCATATGTGTGTGTTTCCTCCAGGTGCTCCGGTTTCTTCCCACATTACAAAGGCATGCTTCTGGAGCATTTCTCCCTGGGCCTCTGATGAAAATTGGCTTTGTTAAAGTTGGACTTTTCCAGTAAACAAATATTAAATAAATAAATCACAATACATTTTGGGAAAATTGGAATATCATAATGTCCCCTCTGAAACAACTGATTCATTTGGAAATACATTCAGAGAAAGGGAATCCTTCAAAGGAACTGGCCAAAACCACACCCTAATCAAAATCTGAATCAGAAATCTGAGGAGGAAAAACAGACTCTCTCCATTCACACTCATTTTGTGGTATAAAAACAAGAACAGCTTCAGAAAATGAAGAATATCTTTTTCTTTTATCAGAAACAGCTGAAATGGAAGGGTTGAGAGACTTCCATAAACAGCTGAACTGGAAGGGACAAGATACTGAAATAAACCCTGAGCTAAGCACAATAAATCATTCCTGAGCAAAGTGACTGAGGCAGGAGAAGAAATATTTCAAAGTCTTTGCTTCTTTTTTACAAGAATTTCTGAAGAAGTAGACCCACTATGCCAGGATAAACCTCCAAAGGAACAGGCAAATAATTCTGGCCAGGCAGAGTGGTATTCAATGTCCCTTGTCTCAGGTAGTACAAGAGTGGGTCTCCCTTGCCCACCAGGGGCACTCCAGCTGATGCAGAGGATATGTCTAACCCCAGTCCATGGTGGCTCTGGGGACTGCACCAGACAGAGGCAGGGAAAAGATGAATACTATGAGGAACCAGCAGAGTTACCCATCTATGGCTGAGGCACTTTCGCAGCCTGCTATGGCGTCAGTGGCTGTTTAGTAATTTTTTTCTTTTTGTGAATGAAATAAGGAAGAACTGAGGAACCAGTGGGTTGTTCCATGGTTATGCCAAAAAAGATGCCTGATTCCCAGTGAAGCCTGGCAGCAGTAGTCAGGAAAACTGTTAAGTAGTAAAAAAGTAACTTCTTCCCAACTAAAACACAGTAAAAAAATAATTTAAAAAACATATCTCAATCCCGAAAAGCACAACAATAAAACTTTTATCTCAGAAAAAGTAGTTTTAGAGGATGCAATAAAATGAGATTTTTTTCTTCTTTTTTGATTATTTTTTTACTCAGGGAATAAGGAAGTAGTAAAAGATCTTTGGGAGAATACTAATTTAATGAGCATGAATTTATTTTCAAATGTAAAGCAGTCTTTATTCCACTGTCTGATTAAATTGTAAGCATATTCAATTTAGAACTACAAAGTTATTATTAAAGATTAATATTGTTACAGATTTTAACTTCTTGATATTTTGTTTAATTTTTTATGGCATTTACATTTATATTTCTCTTTCAAATAATGATTTATTTGTTGATTCGTTAGAAGAGCTTCAGTCTTCTTTTAATTAAACTTCATAGAGGAAATCTGCTGAAATACATTTCTTTCTTTATCTAAATCATCAGTGTCAGTGAAGCAACATGCAGCACACTTGCCTTTGGCGGAGAAGGCTGTGGGTTCTATTCTCACACCAAGTAGAATGATTATTGAAAGGGCAGTACAGTATAAGGGGGGTGCTGCACTCCTGAGCGTGTTGTCCTTCAGATGAAATGTTAAACCGATGCCCCATCTGGCTGTGTTGATGGTAGTTCATGTGGATGTTCGGGTTTGTAAAAGGCAGATCATGTCTCCTAAACCTGATAGACTTCTTTGAAGCAGTCACCAAAGCCGTAGATGAGGGTAAGGTGGTTCACACAGCCTATCTAGATCTCGCCAAGGCTTTTGACACCATCCCCCACTCTGGAATTATAGATAAACTCACTAAGCTAGGTATAAATCCCTATGTCACAATATGGGTTGCCAACTGGCTCACTGACAGAACCCACACTGTGAAAGAAGCAGACACCAAATCCAGCTTCAGACCAGTGACAAGTGGAGTACCACAGGGTTCAGTCCTGGGTCCTCTCCTGTTTGGTATCTACTTCTCTGAAGTACAGGCCAACACAGAAGGTCTTTGGCTAACGAAGTTCGCAGATGACTGCAAACTAGGAGCCATAATCAAAACTCCAAAAGATGTGGACATCCTAGAAAAGGGCCTTGCTGAGACAGATGCCTGGTGTCAAAGTCATGGCCTCAAGCTCAATGCCAAAAAGTGCATTGTCATTCCTTTTGGTAAAAACTCAGTACCCATGAACTACCACATAGGTGCTAGTCTACTTAACACCGAAAGTGTGATAAGAGACCTTGGGACACAGGTGGACAGTAGTCTCTCCTTTGATAAAAACATTGCCACATTAGTCAGGAAATCCTTCTATGTGGCACACCACATCACAAAAGGTTTCTCATCCAGGAAAAAAGAGGTCATTGTTCCCCTTTACTCGTCACTCATTAGACCCATTATAGAGTATAATGCCCCTTTTGGTATGTACCTCACAAGACATCTACAACAACTGGAAAGGCCACAGAAATACCTCACAAAGAGGATTACCGGCCTCAAAGAGATTCCCTGTGCAGACCGTCTCAAAAAACTGCAGCTTTACTCCATTGCATATCGCCTACTCAGAGGCGATCTCTGCCTAACACACAAAGCTATGTCAAACCCAGAGCTTTCAGACATGCTCCACTTAAAGAAATCCCAATCCCTACGAGCTACACGCTCTAGGGACCTAAACCTCGTCACCACAATAAACAGAACATGCTGGAGTGATAGATTCCTGTCCCAGAGACTTCCCATACTCTGGAACAAACTACCTATCTATATCAAACAAAGCTCCTCATTAGCACTGTTCAAGAAAAATCTTGATGATTGCATGGGAGATAGGAAATTCACCCCGGGATCACTTCTGTGGCTCTGCTCGACAGTGGCACAGGAAAATAATTTTCTTGGGTGGCGAAAGCCAGGGTACCTTTGGCTAGGCTTATATAGGCCCTAGGGCCAATAGCCTAGTACCTACCTATGAACCTATGAACCATGACAACCTTCAAAAAGAGTATGAATGCTTTATTAACATTTAAATTAATTTTATACCATATATAAATCAAACCAATTATTTGTTTACTCATTTTTTTACATTCATACTTAACTTTCCTTTTGTCTTAAAAAACTGTGAATAATTTTACCAACACACTTAACTAAACAGTTCTGTTTCTTTCATTATTTTTATTTTTACCCACCGGTTCATCACAACCATAATCATATTCTTATTTCAGTAAATGCATCATCCTCTTCCACTTTCTTGTTTTATAGCAAATTTTCACATCGCTTTTCCATAACACCCATATTGTCATAAGTAGTACTTTACCCCATTTATCAATATCACATTTCTTTACTTTATCATACTTCACATATAATATCATATTCATTTTTATACATATAAACCCTTCCCATCTATATTCACTTTTATTGCTTATTTTCATTTTATTTTCATTTCTTCCATTGGTACACCAAAAACATTTCCTAAAATCATATTATACCATTCTTTTCTTTTCCCATCAACTTCACTTATTTTTAACCTCGATAATTTCATTTTTGTCATATTCTTTTTCTTCCAATTCTGTCTCTTATGTTTCATTTTCCCTGTTTTTTCTTGTCATACATTTTTATATTTTTCATATAGCATCTTACCTAGCATTTCTTTTTGTCTTTCTTATACCTTTCTCATTATCCAAAACAAATACATAGATGCTAAGTGCACCACTGGATTTTTTTTTTAATTCAAAGTATCTTCTTCTTTTTTATTATAAATTATCGCTTTTCTAACCATGTTTAGCCTTGAACCCAAATGAAGCCTAAAAAAATCTAATAACTCTTTAACATTTGAGCAGGAAACATATATGTTGTTGTTTGTCTTTTCGGCTTTTCCCGGTTAGGGGTTGCCACAGCAGAACTCTGGTCCACTAATGATTGGCAGTAGATTTTTTTATGGTGCCGAGTTGCCAGCCCGGCACCCAACCTTCAATGAAGGCACTCCCATTCGTGCATGTATTTCGAACGCCACTCGACCACGGGGAGGACATGCAGACTCCACACAGAAGGCATTCCAGCCGTGAATCGAACAGGAGAACCTCTTGCTGTGAGGCAACAACGCTACTGCTGTACCACCACGGCTTCTGAGCAGGAAACACGTATATTCCCCCTAAATATGCTATTTTTTCTAATTCAGCATATATGTCTTTTTCTGAAATGATAAGTTCAAACTTTTCCACCAAGCTATCATTTTTTTTTAGTTCTTCCAGTATCTCTCTCTATTGACTTATTACACATTCATACTCACCAAATGTCACTGCCAAGATCTTTACTTCCTTTTTTGTGAAATATATTCCATGTCTTTTTTTGAATGTCACCAAATCCCTTACAATTCATTTTGCCTAACTGCAGGACAGATTCTTTAACAGCTTTTAGATCTTTATTGCAATCTCACTTACCCATCCCTTGTTTTTTTATTTTTTTATTTTTTGGGGGGGGGGTTGTTATTAGAACTGAATCATCTACGTATGCCATACATACTGATAATGTAACATTTCTTTCCTTCTCACATCTCACCTCCCTAATTTCATACATGCATATTTGTACTACTGCATTCATTACTAATGCAAATAAACACATGTTCATTGGGCTTCCCTGTTTTACTCCTGTCTTAATACTTATTTTTTCCCATCCATCAATTTATCATAACTTGCAAACATCAAGTTTCATAACATTTCATTATTACATTAATATTTTTTCTCCTATGCAATATACCTTCATGGCTCACTTTATCAAATGCTTTATTTATTGATTTGTTTGTTTATTTATTTATTTATTTCCATTTGTTTACCGGGAGTCTCTGACTGGGCTGGAGCTGGCCCATTTTCAGCAGAGGCCTGGGGAAAAAAGCTCCACAGATACAATGTTGTACTAGTACATAAGACAAATTCAGAATTACAGAGAGTTCATAAAATGATACTTAAAATATATAAAATCTACAATAATAATGAATTCATATACATGTGTAGAGATAGAAGAAATAGCATAATACATAAAACCGACAGTAGCAAGTTTATACAGTACATTTGAGGGAATACAAGAATTATCAAGGTAGAATGAGTTTGATTTGGTGTGGTGACATAATAAACAATTAGGACAAAGAAAAAGAAAGAGCTAATTATAAGAAGTGGTATAGACAGGCTGAGAGATACTGACTCTGGCAATTCAGAGGGTGAAGAAGGAGAAAGGGGAAGGAGAAATTGGAAATAGGAAAGTGAGGACAGCAGTGAAAGGCGAGAGTTAGTGAGGGGTAAGCTAGATAAGTAATTGGGTCTGGTGCAGGAGCACAGCCATGTGTGTTTGAGGTGTTCCCTTAGTAGTTGTTTAAGTTTAGAAGTATTGCTAATTTTAACTATATGTTGAGGTATATCATTCCATGCTTTGACAACTTTATGTGAGTATAGGGAATCCCCATAACTGTTGTTTGACCTACTGACCTTCAAAGCAATTTGTTAGTAGACCTTAGTGTTCTGTTGCTAGAATAGGGCTAAACAAGTTTGCTAATGGATGGACAGCTGTTATGGTGAAGCAGAGTAGAGTGAGTTAGTACCAGTTGGTTATAGGTTAATAGGTTGGGAAGTTCCAACCAACTGAGTTGGTGAAGTATAGTGCAGTGATGGGTTCTTACAGGTTAGTTGAAGGCAAATCTGGCTACTTTATAGTAACAGGATTCTAGTTTAGCTAAGTTGAATTTTCTTTGATTGGTGAAAATGGGTGAGGCATATAAGAAACTAGATAGAAGGTGAGTTCTACTGATGGCATGTTAAGTGGATTCAGTTAAGAAGGGCTTTATTCTATATAGGGAGCCAAGTCTGAGGTGCATTTTCTTGATGACTAAATCACTAGTCACTTATGGAAATAATTTGGAACAGTTATCAAAACAGAACTTCAACTGGCAGCAACAATTCAGCAACTAAATAGGCAGTATCTGCATGTGCTGACAGTGCAGATTATGAGCTTATACAACAACTGGCACTTTACACAAGCAGGTCACAGTTTAGTACATCATAGCAGTAAAAAAATAGGATGATATTCCCACCGGAGGAAGACCACGCTAAGTAAGCTCCTAGTCTTTGATACTACCTAATACAAAGAAGTGTTGTACACTTTAACTGAGTGTACACTGGGCCAGCATGCATAGATAAGCCTAATAATAATGCTAAGGTCAACATGCAGACACCTGATTAAAAAAAAAAAAAAAAAAAACACATGAACAAGGGTACTGTATCCAATGGGCTAGGATGTTTAACTCTATTACACAACTCAGAGAACTATTTCGCTAGAAAATATTTAAAGAGCCATACCTGTGGATAATTCCAGGTCTAATTAAGAAAAAAAATAAGCCTAAGTCCTACATCCACTCGCACATCACCGGGTACACTCTGGTATCCGCTGGTCTAGGGGGAAAGTCAAAGATGGCATGTAACTCTAGAATTGAATAATAAATCCACAAAGCATCATGGCAGTTTGGTCACTTCAAGAGAGAGGATAGGCCAAAAATCAACAATAGCACAGAGAAATCTGAGCCTGAATTTGTTTCACAGTGAGTAAAAAAAAACTATCAGTTTCTATCAGTTTCCCAAGCTAAGCAAGTAACACCTAGCTAAAGTAATGGAAGGTAAAAGATAAGTTAGTGGCCACTTACATTTAAAAATTATGCATACTAATTAACACACTGTGCAGAAATGCTAGGGGAGTCGGAAAGTAACACCATTGTTGAATGCTTGAGAAGGGGGTCTAAATTTGTCCCAACAACCTTACTAGAAATTAGAGTAGAGGGACACATACAGTGAGAAAAATATAAGCCAAAAAGGGGGGAGAAGGACACCAGAGTTGTTCCAATGATGTGGAGTGAATAAAAAAGGATACAAATTAGTTTCAGTTATATTTATACATGGAACCAGCTTAGATAAACATACATTAACTTTTATAACTGTTTTGGACTTCTGCAGTTTATTGTGCGGGGTGCCACAGAGTACGTCAGTTAGAAGGAGTGATTTCTTTCCACAGCCAGGGATTGTAGCAGAGAAACAACTATTACAGCTTTAAAACATTAACCTTTATAACTGTTTTGGATTTCTACAGTTTATTGCGTGGAGTACTGCAGGGTACTTCAGTTGGAAAGAATGATTTCTTTCCATGGCCGGGGACTGTAGCAGAAAAACAACTATTGCAGCTTTAAAACGTTAACTTTTATAACTGTCTTGGACTTCTGCAGTTTATTGCACAGGGTACTGCAGGGAGTTTCTGTTTGCAGTCTTTCTTCACTTCTCAGGAATCTTACATCTTCAAATAGAATACCATCCATATCACATTTAGCACACCATTTCAGGGTCAATATCCTTCACACAGTGTTAGTAATACTGTTCACATTTATTGAAAGCACTCTAAAGCTGTTGCTTTTCCTTCTCTTTAAGTTTAGGGGAAAATTTTTATTTCTTATTTCTACTCTTTCCCTATTGAATATTTTCCTGGTTTATGTATAAATAATCCTTGATCCTCAGAATCAGATTTTTCACTGGCTAGAACTTCAAAACATTAGTATCAATCCCTTCTTTTGATCTCTCTTCTTGCATACACTCTCTCTTTCTCCTGTTTTCCCCTCCTTATTTTTCTTCTTCTACAGTTTCTTCCTTACCTATTTCACCCTTTCCCCAGCTCTTGTTACCCTTCCTTGCATATGCATATGTTTCTTCCCTTTCCCTATCTTTTTAATTGTTTACTATTTGCTCTTGACAAGCCGTCCAAAAGTGACCCTTTTTTACAGAACCTGCATTCAGGCACACATCTTCTTGCTGCATGTCCTTTCTCTCCATACTGGTTACATTGTGCCTTGTCACACTCATTAATTAAATGAGAAATGTCCCCACAAAAGAAACATGGTTCAGACTGGCCAGCATAATGTCCCTCTATGACCAGCCACAAAAAATAACACTTGGTAAGTGTTTAACCATGTTTTTTCACATTCCAAAACAACTTCTAACCTCCACCTTCCATTTCATATGTTTCTTTCATCTCTAACTTTCACAATATTATCAACAGCTTCACATAGAGCCTGCAAGCATTTTAACACCATCTTCTTCTTCTAGTTCCCCTGTTCTAAACTGCAAAGTAACATTTTTTAACTTTTAACTTACTACCAGAAAACAAATACTTGTTGCATGGATAAATGTTCTTCTTTTTCTTATACTGTTTCAGATATTTCACCATGAGTTCATCAGTTTCAGATGTTAAGTCACCAAAACTCTCTGTCCCAATATGTATAAAAGACCAAATTAATTTTTTTGAGCTTTAAAATCTATAACAGCTACCACATTGCCACAAACACAAAATCTGTCTTTTACGGTGTCGTTTTTGTTGTTATTCTAATAGTTGGTCTCTTCTTTTTAAAAATAGTTTTACTTACAGGTTTTTGCTGCTCTCATTTTTTAACAACTGTCACTGCTGCATAAGTTTTACTTCCCGTATTATCTTCCACCACAGAAACAAACAACTTCTCAGTTTGTTGCTGCTGTCCTCTTTTACTTTCTGTTACTGCTACATTCTCTGCTGCCATATCACCTGGTTCCTTTTCTGCATTGCCATCCTCAACATTTCTGAAAGATTTAGCTGACATCTCACCCCATGAAGCAGCAGAACTGTCACCTGGATTACCCTGCTCAGTAGAGATCATCTGCAAACCGAGTTCTGTTATCTGCACCTCTTCAACAACTCACATACTTCTTTCTCCACAGAGACAGCTAAACACTGCTCAGTTGTAACATCCACCACACATTAATTTTTATTTACATTATGAAGCTCCATATTTAACACATTTTCTCTAAATTCTCATTTTTTACCTCCAAACTCTCCATAGCTTTTCTCTTCTCCTCCATGCTGTTGCTGCACTTAGGCCTCATTGTTATAAGAGTCCAAAAACACCAACACCATCTAGCAATTCCAAAGAGTAGGGGAAGTTCCCTGATGACCTAGCCAAACTTCTCCTAGTAGTATAAATACCATCTCAGGTCTCCGTTGAAAAGAGACTACTAGCTTATTGGGACTAACCTGGTTAGCACAGGATAGATAAATAAATACATTTAATGACTTATGTTTCTTAAGGTCAAAAGAATATCATCAGCATCTAGAACTTCTTATGAAAAGTATATTAGTCCTTGTGAAAATGGGGGTATTAATTTTCCAGATTTAGAATTGTATTTTTATCAGCAAACTTAGGTATGATTGCAATATGATTACATTTTTCATATTTTTGTCAATGGAAAATTATGTAAGAACAATAATCAGTAATTATTTTTGGAGACCATAAACTGAATAAAATTAAAATCATAAGTAAACCATTTATTTGGTTATTAAAAGTTTATTTTGAAGGAAAATCTATCATTAAATCAGTTTTATTTTATAACAATGACTCTGAAATCATTCAGAAATTTATATACATATATATATATATATATATATATATATATATACACACACACACACACACACACACACACACACACACACACACATACACACATAAAGAAGTCTATCTTTAAAATGGAATTTTATTATAATTTCAATACCATTCACTTTTTGTTATTTAGAAAGATTCAATCATAAGGAAATGGAGTTGCTTAAAAATAAAACATGTTAATGTAGCATAATTGAATAGAGAATGGATAAATAATTTCATTACAAAAAGCTTTAAAGGAAGCTATCCCTACTACACATCATACATTTTACTTTCTACACTTAAAATAAATTAAATACTTAATGTTAGTAAATTAAAGTCTATTCCCAAAAATCTGTGAATATATAATATTAATTATATCTGGTAATATTCCCTACAAAGGAAAGTTATCCAGAATATATAAAATAATGTAATTAAATAATAATAATTTTGACAACAAATATTGGAATTTTTTAGAGACTAACCATTTACAGGACCTAATAAGCAATGAAAATAAAAATGAATTATTAAGATCAATTGCAACTAATGCATCTAGTGTATACTGGAAAATATTTTTGTGGAAGTATTTCCATAGACCTGTCACACCTCATAAAATCTCAAAATATAAAAATATGATACCTCAATTTGTTGCAGATGAAATTAAATAATTAAAGTTGATGGTGTGCATGTCTTTGTAGATTATAAAAAACATACATTCTTTTGGAAAGACATTAATACATTTTTCACTAGTTTATGGACAGACAAGTATGAACTAGAAAGAGTTACATTGCTTATAAGTTTGCCAATACCTCAAGTGATATTAAAAACAAACAGTATTCTGTGTTTTGGAGCATGCTAGTAGTAGCTCGAAAAATAATTGGAATTCAAGCTATACTCATGTTTAAAGAATTTTTAGATTTAGCTGTTGTTTTACATGCAAGTTAAAAAAGTATTGGAATTAAGAGCTTTGTATTGTAATGTGAAGGAATAATTTAGAAGTAATTGCAAAATGTAATAAGTTAGTAATCTGTCCTTTGGTAATAAGCTAATTTTCAAATGTTTATATTTAGCATTTGTGTCAATAACATTTAATTTTGTAAATATATATATATATTAAATTAATAAAAATGGGCGGCCACAGTGGTGCAGTGGTTAGCATTGTTGCCTCACAGCAAGAGGTTCTCTGGTTCGATCCTCAGCTGGAGTGCCTTCTGTGTGGAGTCTGCATGTCCTCCCTGTGGCCTCGTGGGTTTCCTCCAGGTGCTCCGTTTTCCTCCCACATACCAAAGACATGCTGTAGGTGGATTGGACACTCCAAACTGGCCCTGTGTGCACGTGAGTGTGCCTTCCGTGGAAGGTTGGGCGCCGGGCTGGCAACTCGACACCGTAAAACTCCACTGCCAATCATGAGCGGACAGGTGATCTGCTGTGGCGACCCCTAACCGGGAAAAGCCAAAAGAAGAAGAAGATATTAAATTAAAAAAATATTTGAAAAACATAGTTTTAAATTCATTTTAACAACTTTATACCATAAAAGTAAAAAGTGATTAGCAATAATATGACAGTCTTTAAAAACACTTTCTCGTAGCTTTAAAATTAATGTTTTACAGAAAAAGCACAATTTTTGTCATAGAAAAGAAAAGCTAGTTTTAAATTGTTTTAACAACGTCTTACCACAAAGGTAAAAAGTGATGTTTCTGTTTAAAACTAATTAACAGTCACATGATAGTCATAAAAAGTAAAGTGGAAGCTTTTCCCCCCAAAGGGAACTTATCCGCCCAGTAATGGAACAGCGTTAGCAAACAGTCAATCCTCAAAAGCTCGCAGGAGGAGTGCTCTCCAGTGACAGGAGGGCTCTAAAGGGATTAGCACCCAAAATTGCCTTTTTGTCAGCTAAGCCCAGATTAGCTGGTGTTTGAGCTTGTAAGAGGTGCCCTGGGGTTTTAGGGGCTAGCCAGAATTTGTGTCCTTGGCAGGATGTACCCATGTTGCTGAGGCTACTGCAGCACTAATCCATATGATGGAGACCTTCTTTTATGACTCTTGTTCCTTTCAAACAGGCAGACATCTTTATCGCTGTATTCCTGCTTATTTTTACTTTTGCCAAGTCTTTTTCAAGGTTTTTAACATGCTATTAAAGTTACTGTTTTATTGATCGAGCCATGGTGTGTCTGCCGAAGGTTTTACTCGCTTGTTCCTTTCAAAAGTCATACTGTACTAACTGCATACCTGTCTTGTTCCAGGCTGTGCACTACTTTTACGAATTTGGTGGAATATATTTTAAAACTTGGTACCTTAAAATCTCCCAGCTGTCTTGGATTATTCATTTTAAACTGACTCGCTCTAAAACTTTTATTTTGTCAAATGAGGAACTGATTAGAGAATTCATTTTCTTGAAAAAATTCTAAGAGATAATTACAGTTTAAAATTCAATTTTATTTAGGTGTTTTCAAAACAAAACACTGGGGAAAAATAAGACATGTATAAATAGGTAAAGCACACTGCCAGCAGCTGGAGACTCAGAATAATCCACATTATTCAAACAATAACACTGTAACAACCACGATTTACACAGTAACAACAATGATTGAGCGCTTTCTTCCCCTGACTGGGGATTTCATCAGAATCAACAGCTCTCATTCTACCAGTTAATTTATACACTTGTCCTAATGATGCCCCTACATATGCGAATGTACTTTTGTTAGAATGAGAGAATAAGAATGTATTTAAGACTCAGTTTTACAACTATATCTGGGTACATTCATTGAGAAAGGAGAAACTGTGCTCAAATCAAAAGTTTATAGGAAACCCACTTTCAGCAATTCCTATCTGGAATACACAAGCAATCACCCCCAGCACCAAAAGAATCACCAAGGGGCAACTCATTCGAGTAGCCCAGATGACCTCCAGGGAGGAAGATGCTGAAGGGGTGTTAAAAAAGGCTGCTGATATGTTTCTGGAAAGGGGTTATCCAAATAAATTAATACATCTATGTAAAATGATACCTCCATTTTTTTGAACAACATTTTTATTCTTTGGTCAGGTACAACCAGTATGGTCAAGGAATTTGTTAAATACATGAATCAAACATCCAGTTTTTTTAGATTCACCCACACTTGTAATAGTAATGGCATAAATTATCTGGGCACATTCATTGAGAAAGGAGAAACTGCGTTCAAATCAAAAGTTTATAGGAAACCCACTTTCAGCAATTCCTATCTGGAATACACAAGCAATCACCCCCAGCACCAAAAGAAAAGTATCATCAAGGGGCAACTCATTCGAGTAGCCCGGATGACCTCCAGGGAGGAAGATGTTGAAGGGGAGTTAAAAAAGGTTGTTGATATGTTTTTGGAAAGGGGTTATCCAAATAAATTAGTACATGTAAACATGGAATATGTTTGGAAGGAGTGGAGAAAAAAAATATAAACCTCTTTTGAGGACCCCTTTTATTGGAGACACTATTGGAACAGAAAGTGAAAAAGCCAAAGGTGACAGATATGAGAGAGCTATGGTTGTACCATACTGGGATAGGGCATATGATGTGATTAATATTGTTGAGAACAATTGGGCAATTTTGAAAAGTAATTCTACTTTATGGTCTATTGTAGGAACCAAGCCTTCCTTTGTTTTTAAGACAGGTACCAACTTAAAGAAGGTGTTTGAAGGAACATCAAGAGGTTGTGTTAATTTCAAACATGGTACCACAAGATGTGGGATGTGTTCACAATGTAAACATATATTTGATAGAGAAAATGTAGTCCTAAGTAACACATTGAAACCTAAAGTCTGGTTTGATAAGGGGAATTGTCAGACAAAAGGGGTTGTGTATCGGGCTATGTGTAAATCCTGCCCCTCTTTCTAAGTAGAGAAGACAGAGAGATGCCTAAGGGACAGGATTTACGAAGATTTTTATCAAATTTCCACATGCAACAACAATGCACTTTTCAAACATTCAAAGGTTTGTTCTAATTTTGTAGGATATTTATTTGGAATTTTAGAAAGGGTAGTTCCAAACCCCAGGGGGGGGTGATTTTAGATGTTACATAGAAGAAAGGAAGATAAAATGGCAGATAAGGCTACAAGCCTGCCAAAATCCAGGGTTAAATGAAGTAATTTCTCTTAAGCCCATCTTGGGCAGAAAGGCAGTTTTAGGTTAAATGGTTAAATTAAAATAGAATTTTTACATTTGTACACATGTTTTTTAAAAGTTTTTAGTGAACATATTTGAATAGGTTTTAAAGTGTAGGAGATGTTTAAATGTATTGTTTTAATTAGTGACATCATTAGGATAAGTGTATAAATTAACTGGTAGAATGAGAATGCTTGATTCTGATGAAATCCCTGGTCAGAGGAAGAAAGCACTCAATCTTGGTTGTTACTGTGTTATTGTTTGAATAAAGTGGATTATTCTGAGTCTCCAGCTGCAGGTAGTGTGCTTTACCTATTTTTTAGTTGTTATTACACTGGACTGCTCTTTTTTTCTTTACTAAGACATGTATAAATAACTGAAACAACAGTAATATCTACATAAACCAATACAACTTGGATGATAGGTTAAAAATAGTTCCAAATGAGTCATCCAGGGCAATTTCAAAAAGGTGGGTAATAAGCAGCTTGTAAAAGCCAGCCAAAGGTACACACTCCCAAAGCCTCTTAAGGTAGTATGTATCACATGTGGATTATTGAAAAGCAAATGAATAAGCACCTGAAGTATCAAGATGCATTTGTGGAATTATCAGCAGCCCTGGAGAGATAAGTGCAAAGCCTGAGTAGGGTTATAGAGCACCACCAGCTCCCTCAAATAACTGGGAAGCAAGTCATTAATGGATAAGTGTACCAGCTCCAAAAACTTCGTGAAAATTCTGAAACAGAAGGCTGTGAAGAATGGGGATAATATGCTGATGCCAACTATTGACACCTGCAAGTAACCCAGTAGCAGAGTTCTGCACCTTCTGCAGAGGTAGAGTATTTGGAGTAGAGGGCATTACAATAGTCCATCCCGGAAAAGATTAAAGCATGAACTACTGCTGAGAGGTCATTTTCAGGCAGCGGGCACTTAATCTTAGAGATGTTTCATTAATGAAAACAGATTAGCTGACACTTGACCAAAATTGTCAACCTAGAATCCAGTATAATACAGATATTATACATCTCTAGAGAAAGTCCCAGCATATAAGATAAAACTATATAGGTGAAGTGTACAAGAATCCCTGAAAATAGCATGAACCACCATAGACTCAGTTTTGGAGGTATTCAGTTTCAACCGATTATAAAAAATGAAAAACAAGAGTGAGTGGCATCAATGTCATCAGCCAGAGATTACATACTTGTCACTTCATCTTGAGGAACAGAGAGCTAAATTGGAATGTCATCTGCATAACTCTGGTATGCCAATCCTCTCCCACTAATAAGATTTCAAAATGTAAGCAAACAAAATGTGAACAACAGTGGACCTAAGATAGAACACGGTGGCACACTACATTCCAAGGAATACGTCAAAGATGAATCCAGCTTAGAACAGACCTTTTGGGAATGGCTAGAGAGAGATAAATTGGGAACCATTTTAAGATTAAGTTGAAGATGTAAACTTGGTTTCCAGCAGATAAGAAGATCCTGCAAGAG
The DNA here is from genome assembly GCF_019279795.1 of Protopterus annectens. Classification (NCBI taxonomy): domain Eukaryota; kingdom Metazoa; phylum Chordata; order Ceratodontiformes; family Protopteridae; genus Protopterus; species Protopterus annectens. The sequence goes on along the minus strand of NC_056743.1, from coordinate 1,609,656,453 downwards.
AGCCTGCCCAAGCAAATAGCTCACGTCAAAACCACGAACTAAAACTAAATGCCAGGAAGCATAAAATTTTATCTTTTGGCACGCATGACTCCCCTTATAACTGTCACATTGAAAATGCCCCCCCAAAATTGATCCTGTAGTTAGGGATCTGAGAAACTATGCTGATGATGAACTATCCTTTGATCATCATGTATCCAATGTTGTAAGGAAGTCCTTTTTCATTACACAGCTTATATCTAAAGGTACTGAATCCAGATCCAGGAATTGTTCCACTGTACTCAGTACTTATTAGGCCTACTGTTGACTATAATGACCCTTTTAGTATGTACCTGTCCAAATACTTGTCACAACTAGGATGACCACGATGCTTTCTCACTAAAAAAAAAAAATCAAGGGCCTAAATTATAAACACTATGCAGACCTTCTTCTCTTAGTCCATTCAAATGTAATTTGGATGAATGGATGGCTAACACAAACTCACCCATGGTTTAGCACTCTTATCCCTCATGGACAGAGGAAACATGTAAATATCCCAACATATCCTAGCTTGGCCAAACTATGGGATATTCATATGCACAATATGAGGGCTAAAAGCTACAGTTATAATGTAAAGCTAGGCTTCTTAAGATCCTCACAGATCAATAGCCTAGGAAGTATCTATGAACCTATTGAATAAAAATTAAATACATAAAACAGCACAAAGAATTGTTCCTTGGTTTTACCAATTCTGTAGATTTTTCTAGACTATCTTCAGACTCTCTTTAGTGCAGTTATTTAACAGAATAAAGATGAGTGCATTCAGGAGCTCACTTCTTAAGTTTTAAATCTAAAATGTTTTGCATGTTTGCATCTACTTATTCACCAAGCTGTATAGAAAAAACTGTATTCTCTAAGGGTTGTTGTAAAATCATCAATTAGCAGGTCATAATCTTTCAGGCTGTTCTGGTTTGAGCTTAGGTTTACAACCACCCACTTACTAAAAACTCATTTGTTACAAGATAATGAAATAGCATAAGCAGGATAATGCTTTTTTCAGGTTATTGACCCATCTGAGAGTTACAAAATTATGTGATAATGTGGTCAGACAGCTAACAGTAACCTTCTCCTTGTTTAGCCTAGTGAGTGGGACGTCAGTGTGCCTGACTATAGAGTCACCTATTACTAGTGTGTTAGGTATGTTATTTCGCCTTAAGGGCTGTGATTGTGCGGCACACTGATTAGATGTCTGTCAGGAGCCAGAATCTGCCACATAACACAAGCACTCAGTTCACTCCAGAACAAGTACAAATATGACTCTGTCATTGTCCATGTTGGTTTGAATGACCTGAGCCATACCTCCCTGGACTACATGAAAAGAGACATGGAGGAGCTCTCTGATCACGTAGCCCGGGCCAGTATGACCCTGACCCTGAGTAGTATCCTGCCTTCACCAAGAATGATACAACAGTATAGAGAAAAAATGATCAATTTCAACAATTGGCTAAGCTTCTGGTGTCATTCAAAGGGGATCCAGTGTCTGTCAGCCTGGGGTGACATGCTTGACAAGCCATGCTGCTTCGCTAGAGATGGCTTGCACCTTTCACCCTTAGGCTTTCGAATACTGGCCAAGGCTCTTGCCACCCCCATAGTGCCTTTTCTAGGCAAGGCTCAAAAGACAAACCCACCGCCGTAAATAGCACAAGTAACAAAAAACTGAGGGTAATGCTACTCAATGCCAGAAGTCTAAACCTCAAAATGCATGCACTCGAGGCACTCCCCAGTATGGAGAAAATCGATATATGTGCAGTAACCGAAACCTGGTTTAAGGCTCCAGAGAGCACCCCAGCACTACCAGGCTACAACTCATACCATATACTTCGGCCACAAAACCCGGACTGAAATACAAAAGGCGGGGGACTATCCATATTCATCAAGGATACCCACACCTCCAGGTTAGTGGCACAGCATGATGCTTCACAGATCATCCCACGTGCAACTAACAATGGACAAAATTTCTATTCAAATTATAGCTTGCTACAGATCACCCACCATGTCCCAGGACCTCCACTCCGCATTCCTGGAAACACTGGGAAACATAAAGGTCCTGCCAAACACCCTGATATTGGGTGATTTCAATTACCCAAACATTAACTGGGAGAACTACTCAAGTACAAACTCCCTTGCCCAACATTTCCTAGAATTTATAAACTCAAACACCCTGGATCAACTGGTCAACATCCCCACCAGAGGTGACAACATATTGGACCTGGTCATCACCAACATGGGCGACTGGTGTTCCACACCAGAGGTCAACCCCTCGCTGGTTAGATCTGACCATAAACTAATCACTCTGGATATCCACATTCTTCCACCACCTCCGGTCAAAGAAACCACAGTGAAAAACTTTTCAAAAGCAAACTTCACGTTACTTAAGACCGAGGTGGGAAGTTTCAAAGCCCCCATGCTAAAGGATAACACTGTCCAAGCTGCAAAATCCTTTACTAATGAACTCTACGGGCACCTACAAGAATGCATGGATCATGCTATCCCAAACAAAACCAAGACTCACTCCTCCAAGAAAAAGAAACCAGTCTGGTGGACCCCTGCCATAAACAAGCTATACAATAGAAGGAGGAAACTAGTACAGAAAAGAGTAAAATCCCAAGAAGGGAAGACATCCCTGATCAGTATCAGCACAAAACTATGTTCCCTCATAAAATCATCCAAGGCTAGCTTCGAAAGAAAAATTGCCATGGACTCCAAAGATAACCACAAGGCATTCTTTAGCTATGTCAAGAATCTAAGTGGCAATTCTCAGATCTGCTCAGAGTTAGTGCAGAATGGCACAAAATACACTGAACTGACCGATATAGCCAACATCCTGGCAGACAGGTTCAGTGCAAACTTCACCCTCCCTCTCACCCCCAAAAGGGCATATAACTATACCAGAAGAATGTAGTGCCCCTGAAATCACAGACACTCAGGTTAAAACAGCCCTCTCCAAAGCCAAAAACACAGCATTGATGGGACCGGACAGTGTCCCAGGCTGTGTCCAACACTTGCTCAAAGATGAACTAATCCCTCATCTAAACACACTGTTTAAACTCAGCCTCTCCAAAGGCTACATGCCCACAGAGTGGCACACAGCAACAGTTATTCCACTCCACAAAGGTGGAGCCACAACGGACCCCGGGAACTATCGCCCCATAAGCCTGACTAGCTTGGTCTGCAAAGCTATGGAGCGCATCATCATGGATCTCATTAACAGAGACATTGGAAACCTCCAAACACTGGACCCTACCCAGTTCGGCTTTGTTAAGGGCAGATCATGCCTCCTAAATCTGGTGGACTTCTTTGAGACAGTTACCAAGGCTATAGATGAGGGAAAGGTGGTCCACACAGCCTACCTAGACCTTGCAAAGGCCTTTGACATCATTCCCCACTCAGGTATTATAGACAAGCTCACCAGCCTAAACATAAACCCCTACATCACGAGATGGGTTGCCAACTGGCTCACGAACAGAACCCACATGGTAAGAGTTGCAAGAGCTAGGTCTGACTCTAAACCGGTTACAAGTGGCATTCCCCAGGGCTCAGTCCTAGGACCCCTCCTGTTCGGCATATACTTCTAAGAGGTACAGGCAAGCACATGAGTACTATGGCTGACCAAGTTCGCAGATGACTGCAAACTAGGGGCTATAATTGACTCTCTGGCTGACACAGACATCCTCCAAAAGTGTCTCACTGAGACAGATACCTGGTGTCAAAACCATGGCCTCAAGCTAAATGCCAAAAAGTGCATAGTCATCCCCTTTGGAAAAAACAAAGTACCAACAAAGTACCCACAAACTACCACATAGGTGGTAGCCCCCTAAATAAGGAAGACGTAATAAGGGATCTGGGGATCCAAGTAGATAGTAACCTCTCCTTTGATAATCACATTGCCAAAGTGGTTAGAAAATCCTTCTATGTGGCCCACCTAATCACAAAAGGGTTTGCATCCAGATCGAAAGAGGTCATTGGGCCCCTCTATGCATCACTCATCAGACCCATCATAGAGTACAATTCCCCATTTGGGATTTACCTTACAAGACACCTGCAACAACTGGAAAGACCACAGTAGTACCTCACCAAGTGGATCACTGGCCTCAAGCAGATGCTCTATGCAGCTTGACTGAAGAAACTCCAGCTGTACTCGGTTGCATACCGCCTACTCAGAGGTGATCTCTGCCTGACATACAAGGCCATGTCCAACCCAGAACTGATGGACATGCTCCACCTAAAGAAAACCATATCCCCTCGAGCCACACGCTCCAGGGATCTAAACCTCACCACAACAATAAATAGGACGTGCTGAAGGGATAGATTCCTGTCCCAGAGACTTCCCATGCTCTGGAACAAGATTCCAATCTACATTAGGCAAAGCTCCTCGCTAACCCTCTTCAAGAGAAACCTTGACCAGTGGATGGGAAACAGAAAGTTTACTCCAGGGATCACTTCAATGGCTCTTCTGGACAGATGCACAGGGAACTAATCTAAGGGGGCGGCGAAAGCTAACACATTCCGACTAGGCTTATATATGCCTTCGGGCAGATAGCCTAGTATCTACCTATGAACCTATTACTATTGCTGATGGTTAAACAGTTTCTTGGTCAACTAAGTTCTGTTAATATAATCTTTAATAAACACGCAGGACAGAGTGTATCATTAGGAACAAACTATATTCTCTTTTACATCCTTTATATTCACCATACCTTACATTCATATTTACATATTTAGCATTCTTATGTCTTGTTTAAAAAACTTCAACCATCCACATTTGTCACATAGAAGTAAACATGGATTGACATTTCTTTTGAAAACAGACTTGAAAAATAACTTCCCTATTTTATGTTCCCCCTTTTCCTCAAGAGTTACAAGGCCATGATCCAGAAAAATATGTTTATGTTTCAGGAAATTTCCTACACTCCTCATGAAATATATACATTCTAGTCTTGGTTGCTTATAAGTCAGCAGCTGTAGTATCTCGCATTACTATATAGGTTAGCTGCAATTACTTTATATCCTAAATACTGCTGCCTTTGCTGCCTGTTCTCCAAAAATATCTACATTTTAATCTATTTTTCCTTGAAGATCCTATGCCTGCTGTCTCTCCAGACTTCCTATTTAACTGATTTCTACAAATTAAAATTTCAGTAGTCTATTTACTGCATACTCTGTTCCATATTCTACCCCCTTCCTTTCAAACACCTCCTACTTTTTCCATAATGTCTTGCTCCTGGATCATCTGTATGTCCATCATATAATAAATCCTTACAAATTCCACTAGCCAGTCTTCTCTGACAAGCTCTTTTCTTATTAAAACACTATATCTGTATTCAAAAGATATAAATGTGAGCCCCAAATTAAAGAAATATATAAGTCATTGACTCATACATGTGAACCCTATGACTACCAACAGCAATTCATAATAAGTGTATTTAAGCAAAAGAAAAAAAAATAAAGAAAAAGAAAGGATCTTTCTTTACTTGTTATACATGGTGTTCATCATGTCCTCTTGAATATTGCAATGGTTAACAGGGTCCATGGTGCAGAGAAATGAAAGCTAACTGTGCCCCAGGTGACCTACTTCAGTTAACAGTCCATACACTAGAGGAACCAACTGGGGAGATGGGATTGACTGGTTACTGCTGGCTCACCCATCCTGGAGGAAGGAAAGCTGTCTGGCCTGCTGTAACACTAGTTGTTGCTGTGAAGCAGGCAAACAGCATGCAGCATGCAGATATGGGCCAGTGATAAGTGCATGGATCTACTAAGCTATGATGTGCAGTAATCTTTCAAGTGTGCAGTAATCTTTCAAGGGATATGTCTGGGAGTGGGCATGTCTCCACTGTAGGGGAAAGCATAGCAGCCTTCATAGAAGTGAGTGGAGTGTGCATTCCAGCCACTGGGGGATGAGGATTTGGGCTATCAAGCAGGAAAACCTCTTATGGTTGCCTGGATGAAGGCCTCCCTCAATCTACTCACACTAAGAGGAATGAATGAGCCAAAATATCATGCAAGGACTGTTGGTTAACAAATAGTGAGGTAAAAAGAATATTAAAAAAAAGTTTATTAAATATAACATTAAACATTCCCCAAACTAGCTTTTACACTCTAAGCATGCATATTTTAAACTGCAATTTTTGTAAATATATTACCTCCAAAGCTTTGTAGTTACAAGATCTGCCCCAGTAATGTTTGCTTTCCAACACTTTATGAACCACTACATTTAGTGGCTCACATTTCATATGAGAGGGAGAGTTTATGTTATTTATGAGAGCTGTAGGGGAAGAGTCATTTGCCTAGTGGAGATGCACAGGAGCATAGCCAAAAGATAAACAAGAAATATTTTAACTTTTCTTTGAAGATCCTGAAAGCAGATGTTTGTCAAATTATAGTTGGAATGGAATTCCATTCTTTTGATATGTAAGTGGAGTAAAGGGAGTCTCTGTAGGAATTATTTGATCTATAAACAAGAAGTAAATTTATAATAATAATAAAATACCACCAAGACCACCGATCCAAGAAGTAAGTAAACTGAATGAAGCACTTAACAACTCGGCTTACACAGTCTTCACTCTTGGAAGACCGTGTAAGCCGAGGCGTTAAGTGTTTCATTAAATTCACTTACTTCTTGAAGGCTGTGTAAGCCGAGGCGTTAAGTGTTTCATTCAGTTCGCTTACTTCTTGGATCGGTGGTCTTGGTGGTATTTTATAATTTTATTTTTTTGGTTTTTTAAGTTGTATTTGCAAGAAGTAAACTTATGTCTGCAAACCAAAGGGGTCTAGAAGGGGACTACCAATGTAGCAGAGAATTTATGGAGGGATATTTATCAGGACAGTGTAGAATGTTGTGAGCATGTTTTAGTTGTGTGAAATTAAGATAGTTTGGAAGTTCAAACCAGTTCAATTGTTTTAGGCCTAACTAGTAATGTGTAGAGTTGGGCATCTTAGTGGAAAATTTTACGATTTTGTTATAACACTCATCTAATTTTTGCATTAAAGTTGTGTTAATGTTTGTGGGGACTGGGAAAGCATAAAGTAGACTTGAAATAATGTAAGAGGAAGCAGTAGTTTTACAGGATTGTGTATTATGATAACTAGAAGATCTATAGATAAGATCCATTTTTTGATGTGTATTCTTTATACATTGTGAATACGAATATCAAATTTGAGTTGGTTGTCAATGTTAATACTTAGACGTTTGGTACTGGATACCACCTCTAGTTTAATATTCTGTACAAAGTGAATATAATGTAGCATTCATCACCAAGTCATGTCTCCCCACCCACTTAAGAATGCAAAAGAAGAGACATTTTAGAATATAGCTTAGACAGCAACATGCAGCAGGCATCATTACACAGAAGCATTAGACTCTGTTCCTACAACAATTTAATTTATTTTGTTTAAGAAGATGGCCTATGACTCTGATGGTTACCTCAGCAAAAAAAAAAAGCATTTTTGGCAAAAGGCAGAGTCCAGGTGAAATAGAAAATGTGAGTGATGTAAACTACAGTTACACAGAATGGTAGGAGAAGACCAGAGCAGATATACCATACCACTGTAATGTAACCATGGGAAAAACACAAACCTCTGTAGTTAGTATAGCTGTGGTGTTTAGTGGATTTTTGTGAAGAAAGAAAACTGACCTCTGTGTCTGCATTTCAGGTAAATGACACCTTATCTAAGTCACAGAAACAAAATCTAAGGAAGGTTCAGTTAGGGAGAAAGTACTTGTTTTCATACTGCCTAGAAGAATAACTATTATTCAGAACCCTACAGAATACCATACCCCCAAGAAAAAAGGCCATACATAAAGTAATAATAAATGGCTTCAAAAATACATAATAGAGGAGGTCACAAAATGAGTGCAGCAATATCATAGTGTCAGTCCCAAAACATAAGGGAACAAATGGGAGAGGTAATTTTTAGGAAACAGAACAGCATTATAAAAGGTGACAATAGCACAGTGTAAGGGCTGGATAAACTAGAAGAAAGGTTGGAGAAGACAAATACCCTAAAAAGGTTACTATCATTCAAAGGTAAAGTGCTGCACTGGCCTTGCACAACTTGCTACAAAGCAGATGGCCTGTTTCAGGTATACAATCCATCCAGTCAGCATGATACTAAAGGTTTCGAGCTGGAGGGATTAACTATATCATCATGTCATGGTTCTTACCATTTGTAAGAATACAAGGTGACCCAAAAATGCATAAAATGTTGCATAAACAATGTCTACAACAGGGTTATAAAGTGTACACTGTAAACAGAATTATTTCTTTAAATGAGCAATGTTTCTGTTAAGATATTTCTTTAAGAACAGAAATGTGTCTGGCTGTATGAGGGAAAGTTACTTATTTCCTTAAGAACAGAAATATACTTAGCTGTATAAGGGGAAGTTTGTCTGACGAGCTAATGAATGTAAGTGAGCTGCTTCCTGTAGTCAATGGTTTGAATTTTCCAGCAGAAAGTTGGATACTGCATGACACTGAGCAAGTCACTTAGCCAGACAGTGCTCTTGAGTTGCATTTGAAAAGGAAACTTCTTTCTAGTGGGCATCGGTGTTTAACAACGTGGTCATTTATTTATTTTTATAGAGGATTTGTTGCTACATAGACAAGTTTCTTGCATCCACTTCTAACTGTCTAGATTGCTCTGCTACACACTATAGTTTATGTTTATAATTATTTGGATTATTAACAAGAGTGAAACAGTAATTGAGAGTCCCCAACCTGGTAATCTGGGGGTGGTGGCAATTTACTGTCTTGGGCCATGACAGAAGACTGTAATGCTAATAATATTACCAGCATTGCCTGTAAATTAGTGTGTGTTGGGAGGGGTTCTGTATGGGTGTGTGTACATTAAAGAGTTTAACCAAAGTACAGTTACTTTGGGACAATAAGCACTGGAAGGCACTGAAGCTAAGAGAGGCCAGAGAGAAACAGGTCTTGGGAGCTCTGCTTCCTGAAGTGTTCAGTATAAAGCCTACTCTTGGGTACCAATGGTGTATGTCCATATCCAGGCAGCATTGTCTAGTTCCTGCATGCAACTGAGGGTTAATCTGAACTTGATGAATTTAGTGATTCATATATATAAGTTTTAATTTGTTCAATGCCAGTGATGTGACTCAAGAGACCACACCCCTGGTGGCCACCAGGTTTGCTATTTTAGATAAAGGTAATTAATTGGTGGGCAGTGGAATGGATCCAAGGAAGATTGCCTTTGTCCACTATCTTTATCAGCATTACTGACTACAGCATTTTGTCTTCAAAATGTTGATTTAATATATTTTTATGTTCCACAAAACATTTATACCCTTTAATAAATTGTGCAACTGTATCTAATACTGGCTTTGATGGATCAAGTCTGTTTTCCATTCTGGATACGTACAAGGTACTTGGCTTAACAACAGTACTTAACTGCATCCCTGCAGAATTCCAAAGGAGACCACATACATACTGTTTTCATTCTGATTTGGAATAATATACACCTTAGAAAGATAGCTAAATTACATAATACATATTCAACTAACACAGTTTTTTTTTCAAATTTGTTTTTGCAGTAGTTTCGCTCATCTTTTGACATTTCATTCTACTTATTCAGCTTTCTTCTTCGGTATAAAGATGACAAGCTCCAAATCAGATACCCAATATCTTAATCTATTAATTCAGATGTTTTTCAACAGTTTTTTTTTTCTTTCTCATTATTTATTCTCGGCCCTACTGAGTATTTCAAAGTCTCATAAATTTCAATTACTGCAGTTCACCTAGCCTCAGTCCTTAAAAGGAGTACTACATCATCTACATAAACTTCCAATTTAATAACACAACTTCCTAACTGAATTACTTGTAACATTTCATCTCCTATGAGCCTTCTAATTACTGGGAACAATGACATTTTCATCATCAACAACCCCTTTTTCTACATTTTCCACTTGGGGTTGGAGTGTCATATCAACTGCCGTCACCTCTGCCAATTCATTACCACTCACCTACAATCTTTGACCAACATGCCTAAGTGTTGCAGATCTTCTGTTACACAATCCATCTATCTCTTGGTTGGATGTCCTCCTTCCTTTTTTCATTTTTCCTGTCTCTCCCAAATTTTCTTCACCAAATTGTCTTCTGCTTTCCTGTGAATGTGAATAAACCTCCATGATCTATTCTCCTTGACCTATTCTGTAATTGAGGCCTTTTGTTCTGATGTCCACATTTCTTCATATGTCCCATAGTGTGTATCCTGCGACTCATCTCAGGCACTTCATCTCCATCACTTCAAGCTTCAAATGTTCTGCCTTCATTGACCAGGTTTGTGTGTCATACAGAAGCACTAGTTGCACCACTTTTTTCATCTTCTTTGGTATTCTTCTGTTACAAACTACCCCGGACACTTGGTGGCAGTTGGAACACCTCTGATGCAAGCTTTGACCTCCTCATTCACCCCTCCCAGATATTTGAAGCTGTTAACCTGTTCCACTATTTTCCCTATCTCAATTTTCAGATCCTTCTGATTTCCTCATTTGCTGCCATGACAACTGTCTTGACTCTAATCAGTTTTATTACCTGTGCCTTCAGTTTTGCATTTCAGTCCCATATCATTTTCTGAAGTTACTGTTTAGAGTCTGTGTTATTGGGTCCTTGTACACTGCCTGCAGTAATTCTACCAATGTTTTTGAGACCTTGAACTACCACAGGACTGGCCAAATCAGCTTTTGTAGGGCACTGTCATATATTTTCTCCAATTTAGGAATACCCATTTGGACTTTTTCCTTATTCCAAGAATTATTTCCTCTATCTGTCTTAGTGCAAACATCAAGTGTGTTGTATTGCATCCTGATCTGCATCTGAACTGCTTATCTCCCATCTTACCGTGTACTATTATGCATATTCATTTATCCATCACCCTCGCCAGTTCTTTCATGCTGTATGACAGCAGTACGATACCTCTGTACTGCCCACAATTTTAAATGTCCCCTTTGTACTTCTACACAGGTACTAGGATGCTTATTCTTCTGTCATATGGGATGCACCTTTCTTTCCATAACACAATAAGTACCCTCAGGAATTATTTCTCCTCTAACTCAGCCAACATCTTTTCCTTAGTGCTGCTTTTGCTTTTTCTAGACTGGATTCTTCTTCCTCTTTCATCATAGTCTCTGCTTGGGTAAGTACAGCTTTTGTGAGGTTTTCTTCATTCAGAACCTGCTAGAAGAACTCCTATCTGCTTTATGTGAGGTCTTTTGCATTTTTCACATGTCTTGCCTTCTCATCTAGTCCTTTACTTTATATTCTTTCTTTTGTTTTTTGGCACATTCAGTTGTTACCTGATTTTTATCTACTTGTGGTTTGATTTCCATTCCTGCTTGACACCTATATGCTTCTGCTAGCCTAAGCAGGGAAGTCATCTTAGATTTATTCTCCCCATGTTTCAAAACTTTCACTACGTTTGGGTCTTCTGAGGTCAGCAGGTATGTGTGGAGTCCCATGATTGCAGATCTATACATGTAATCAATTTCAAGGATGGCCCATCCCTCCTTCAGAATGAGGAATATATAATCTTGGTATACACTGATTTTTATAAATCATTTGGTGAGCATGAAGCATCCTTCTTGTTTTCCTATCTAATCTATCCAGCACTTTTTGGGGCCAATCAATCACTCCAAAACTGTAAATGAGGACAGGGAGATAAAATCGGTTTATAGCTTGGATTTTGTTCCTAGATGTCAAAGCTGTTTTCAGGATTAATTTAAGTCTTCTGAAGTATTCCTTACTAAGTTTTATTCACATTTGTTCATGTTTTATTGCTGATCCTTTATCAATTCCCAAATATTTATACACTCCCTCTTGTTCAAGTTCTTTTATATCACATTCCTGTCTCAAACTGATGTTACCTTGGTGTTGCAGTTTTTCTGCTTTAAAGGTTGCTTTTGCACACTTATCAAGACCAAATTACATTTTTGTATCATCTGAAAAAGTTTTGACAACTTGCAGTTGTACTGTCAGTTCCTCATCTAATGAGCTATACAGTTTCAAATCATCGACAAAGAGAAGATGAGAAGTCTTTGCACTTTGTTGTTTTCTAGAAGCCAAATTATAACCATGACCTAAGCTGTTAAGTACACAGCTTAATGGATTAAGAGCAAGGCAGAATAACAGCGGTGACAGAGAGTCACCCTGGAATAACCCCCTTTGGATTTTTATCACCTGGAATAATAACTTGTCCTTTATCATGGCTTAATTGCAAAGTGGTCTGCCACTGTTTCATGGTCACTGTAATATAATCAATCAGTGTAGGGTGTATCTTATACATTTTTAAGCACTCTTTTACCCATGAATGTGGGATATTATCAAATGCTTTTTTGTAGTCACCCCAGGCCATACATACATTTTTCCCCTTTTCACAGTTCTCTACTATGACTTTATTTAACAACAAATGATCCTTTGTTCCGTATGACTTTCTTTTATTGCCCTTTTGTTCTGTTGCCATAATTGAGTTTTCTTTTAAATGACTATAAACTCTGTCAGCATCTATTCCAGTGTATAGTTTATATGTTGTCGAAAGGCAACTTATTGGTCTATAACTTTTAGGGTAGCTTGCAGCCTCACTCTTAAGTAGGAGTATTGTTTTCCTCTTGTTAGCCAGGTTGGTGTCTGTTCGCGGTGCGTATATAAATAATTCTTACTCATGGCTAGATCTTATTAACTAAGATATTAATACTTTTAACCAGAAGTTAGGGACTGCATCTGGGCCTGGGATTTTCATATTAGAGACTTTTCTTAACTTTGTTTCAATCTCTCTGGTTGTTACTTCATCCCATTTCATATCCTGTGCCTTTAAACCTCTTATTCTTCTTTTTACTTCTTCTATCCATTTAGCATCTTTGTTATGTTCCACAGAATCTTCATAGATACTTCTCCAAAATGTATCTATTTCTTTTTCTTTTGATGGTCTTTCAATTCCTTTTAATTTATTTCCCAATTCTCTATAAAACCTTTTTGGGTCATCAATAAATTGCTTATTTTGTACTTTTCCTTTACATTTTTCTACTTATCTTCTACGTTTTTCCACCCACCAGTGCTGAGATTTTCAGTTTATTATTTGTGATATTGCATGATAGATCCTGATCTGTTCTAATATGGTGCATTGCTTTTATCACGTCTATTTTTCTGAGTATTTTTGTTGAACGGTTCCCTCATCTATACTCTTATAATAGTCTCACTTCTTGTCTTAGTTGCTTTATAGTTTTCTCTACTCGATACTTCCATGATGGTATTCAATTTCTCCCATTTCTCTTCTTCACTACCCTGTGTTCTTGCGGTAGAACTTTTATCAGTTATTAATTAAGCTGCACATTAATATATCCTGTTTGCTTCTGTTATATCGCATGAATCTCTATGGACAGTCCTAATTACTTTGTTCTTTTGTTTTATCAAACTTCTGACTTTTTGGGTTTTATTGACCTTCTGCAGTCTATTTCTTTCATTGATCTTAATATGTCTATCTATCTCTTTTAAGTCGAGCAACTCTTCTCTTAGTTCAGTTTCTTCTAGACTGAGGGCACATTTTTTGTTTTCCATTTCCTGTGGGCATACTATAGAAAGTTCTATTACATCTTCCTGTGGCACATTTTCTTTAATTTCATCCTGTGCCATCCATTCCTCTGTCATATGAGAACTCACTGGCCTATCACTCTCAACATTAACTGCGTCAGAATTTCCACAGTTTCCTATTCCTTCCCTTGCTGTCCAGTTTCAACTGGATATTTATACTGGTTTTCTGTGGAAGGCTCCAAAATATCATCATATGGCACCTGACCAATTGCTTCCCATTCCACTGGTTTCCCGTTAATTTGGAGTTCCATTGTTCTGTTCTGTTGTGGTGCTTTCTGAATTAGATTTTCTACACTGAATCCTTCACTTTGGAGGTACTTCATGACCTCATTTTCTGTTTCTTTAACTTCTCCATTACTGATCTCCTTTTCCTCTTTTGCTTCTTATTTTTTGTATTGTAAAGTTTTCAATGTCTGGATTCCTTTGCCTGTATTTCTCTTCAAATATATTTGGTGATGCTCTTTTTGTAATGATTATTTGCTTTGTCCTTTGCATAGATATTACATCGTATTAAATATCTTTTTCTTTCCCCTGTCCATATTTCTTTTTCAGATGTCCCCTGATCTTCCTGCTTCTCTTTACTTTGGGGACTCGTTCCATCATGCTGTGATGTAACCTGTCTTAGACCTTCTACATCCAATTCTTCACTTTGCAGGCATTCCATAAAGTCAGCTTCTATTTTTTAACTTCTACTTTATTAATCTTCTTTTCTACATTCCCTCCTTGTGATATTACTTTTTTAATGTCAAATTTTCCATATTTGGATGGCTTTGTCTGTATTTCTTTTCAAATATCTTTGGGGCTGCCGTTTTTATGTTGATTAACTTGGCTTTCGCCTTTGCATAAATATTGCACCATATCAAATCTCTCTTTCTTTCCCCATGTCCATATTTCTTTTTTATGCTTTTCAAAAATATCTAGGTTTTGTTGTTGAAATTTTCGTATTCTTCAAATGCTTCTTTTTCCAAACAGATCAAAGTTTCTTGATCTATATACTGTTTTTCAAAAATCTGTTGCATTAATGACCCCAAATTTTTATTTGAAGCTTCTGACAGTTTTTCTTGCAGAAGTATTTTTCTTTCCTCTAACTTATCTCTTAATCTTTTTGTATATCTTGTCTCTGCAAATTCTGAGCTTTTTGCATAATAGTATCAATACATAATTTCTTTCTTATCCTCAATATTTCACTCTATCGTCTTTATGGCTCTTATTTGGCCTATCAGTTTTTGTGATTTCTGTGGACTGCTACTTCCTTCTACAATGGGGGGGGAGATTTTGTGAAAACAGGGTCCACCTTGTGAAAGTACTCACCAAGACTTGAGGATGAATTCAATTTCACCACTACTACTCTCCTTTGCTCACTGACTTTTCATCTCTCCATTCCGATCCCCACACAGCTGAACACCTTAGTCATGGGAGATTTCAACTATCCTTCCATTGAATGGGTGACATACATGCTTGCCGAGAGATTCCTGCACTTTGTCAATATAAATGCTCTGGAACAGATAGTCTGCACCCCCACAAGGGGCTCAACTGTCCTAGACATAGTACTCACCAACATGGGGGGTCACTGCGCTCCCCCCCCCCCGTGTGATGCCCTCTCTGGTAAGGGTGGACCATAAATCAGTCTCGTTTGAAGTAACTATTGGACTTTACACCTCCACAAGACCAAAAAAACTAAAAAACTTTTCCAAAGCAAAGTACAGCCTACTAATCTATGGTATAAATGTTTTATAGACCCCCCCCCCAACAATCACAGAAAACAATGACTCTTGTGCAATGGTGTACACAAATGTCCTGTATAAACAATTAAGCAAATGTATAGACTCGGCTATACCTGACCAGATCAAAACCAGGTCCTCCCAAAAAAACAAGCCATCCAGGTGGACCTCAAGTTTATACAGGTTATATAATAATAGAAAGAAACTAATGCCTAAGAACAAGAAGGAACCGGCTCAGTAGAGGAAGAATTACTGCTACAGCTTGAATAAGCAAATCAGAAATCTTGTAAAGTCCTCTAAAGGTAATTATGAAGCTAGGATAGTGGGTCTATATCACGACGTCGAAACGTCATAATATCGAACACTTAAAGATTGTCAAGTATGCATTGAAACACATTTGCGTGATTCAATGAATACTTACAGGGCAAAAATGTAGTTGGCCAACTACACAATGTTGCCCTTTCCTCTAATGTAGTGCAATCTCAGAGTTGGTATATTTAATTGGGGGATGGGGGGCACAGCCCCCCACATGGGGGGATGTGGGTTTGTTTTAGGTTTAGTTCATTCCGTTGTATTGTGGGGCAATTGTTTGTTTGCCCTGTAAGTATTAATTGATTTGCAGAAATGCTTTTCGATGAATACTTGTCGATCTTTAGGTGTTCGATATTACAACATTTCTACATCGTAATATAGACCCAAAATAGCATCCCTAGCTAAGGATAATCATAAGGCATCCTTTAACTACATCCAAAATCTAAAAGGGAATGCCCAGCTATGTGCCTAACTGGTAGTGGGTAGTACCGCTCATACTGTATTGGAGGAAACTGCCAACCTGCTAGCTGACAGATTTGGAGCAAATTTCACCTCTCTGTCCCCACCAGCCATACCCCAAAGCATACCCGACACCAGTCCTCTGCCTAGTATCTCTAGAGATCAGGTCATATCTGCACTCTCCAAGACCAAAACCACAGCCTCAATGGGACTAGATAACATCCCACGTTGCTTACTATGCAATCTAAAACAGGGCCTAGCAGACCCACTTGGCATTCTCTTTAAGCACAGCCTGAGAAATGGCTTTGTTCCAGCAGAGTGGAGAACAGCAACTGTAATCCCCTTGCACAAAAGGAGGCCATCAACTGACCCTGAAAACTATAGACCTATAAATCTAACCAGCCTCATCTGCAAGCCCATGGAAGAATCAGCAAGGAGATAGGCAACCTTCAGACTCTAGACCCAACCCAGTCTGGCTTCATTAAGGGTAGCTCATGCTTATTAAACCCAGTAGACTTCTTTGAGAAAGTCACCAAAGCCCTGGATGAAAGTAAGACAGCGCATACCGCCTATCTTGACCTAGCCAAGGCTTTTCACGCAATCCCCTACTTAGGAATCATTGAGAATCCCTCCCAGCAGGGGATTAACCCTTACATCTCTAGATCGGTAGCCAACTGGCTCACCAACAGAACTTATACTGTCAAAGTTGCTGACTCCACCTCTACCAGTAGACTCATCACCAGTAGCATACCACAAGGATCTGTGCTGGGCCCTTTACTGTTTGGAATCTATTTCTCGGAAGTCTAGGCTAAAGTAGATGGCCTTTGGTTTACCAAGTTCACTGATGATTGCAAATTGGGTGCAATCACTGAGTCCCCCAACAATGTTCACATATTGTGGGAGGGGCTAGCGCAGACAAATGATTGGTGCCAAAGCCATGGTCTAAAACTAAAAGCAAAAAAAATGCATTATCTCCTTTGGCAAAGTGGGATTCCCTGCTAATTACAATATTGACAGCACCCCTCTAAGTTCAAACCCAGTGGTGCGAGATCTGGGAACACAGGTTGACAGCAATCTGAACTTCAACCACCAAGTTTCCACAGTGGTAAGGAAAGCCTTCTATGTTGTGCATCTCATAAGTAAGGGCATCGCATCCAGGTCTAAGGACATTATAACGCCACTGTACTCAACCCTCATCAAACCATTAATAGAGTACAATGCTACCTTCTGCATTTACCTCACTAGCCACCTGCAGCAGCTGGAGAGACCACAGAGGTTTCTCACCAAGAAAATACAGGGCCTCCAAACCATGACTTAACTGAACAGACTGAAAGGCATCCCACTGTACTCTGTATCTTATAGGCTGCGGACAGGCTACTTGTGCCTGGCCTACAGCAGTCTCTGAACCTGCTCTGATGGAAATGCTGCACATCCATAAGTCAAATAGCACAAGAGTCACTCGCTCCAGGGATCTTAACCTAGCCTGTGACATAAACAGAACATGCTTGTGAGACAAATGTATTTCCCAAAGAGTGCTGCTCTTCTGGAATAAACTTCCAGTTCATGTGCAACAGAGCTCCTCACTGACCCTGTTCAAGTGCAACCTGGACAAATGGATGGGAGACCACAAATTCAGCCTGGGAGTGGCACCCATATCCCACATGGACAGCGGTAGTCGGTGTTAATCATAGATTCACTCTGCGAATTATGCCCATCTAACAAGGACAATTGAGGCAACTAGAGATTAACATAGCTAGTCTTGTAAGGGCTCTGGGGCCACTAGCCTAGTAGCCTCTTATAAACCTTTGAACATATACTACTCTTACCAAGAAGATGGATTCATTGTTTATTAAGGCTACTGGTCTCTAGTTTATTTCCCTTTCTCATAATAAAACGTTATTACTGCATCTATAGAGCTAATTCTTTTATACTGATTACTAGATACTGCATTGCAAACAAGTGGTAATACTTCTACAGCCTACACCTTTACTCATTTATAAAACGCATTATGCAAAAGAGTAGAGGAATGTTTCTTTCACATTGGCATAATTCCCTGTAGGTGTACAAATACCTCCGTGGGTTTAATGAGGAAACAGGCCACAGGCCTAATGGAAGTCACCCACTCAAAAAAAAAAGGCAAAAAAGAAGAAAATAAGTTTGTAAGTTCACCTAAACCTATGATTTAGGTCTGAAAGGTTTCAAGAAACACAGACAACTTCAAAATACTATAATATTAATACGTTCCTAAGCAAGCATTAAGTTGCGTCTTGAATAAAATTATGCTGATAGATGTTCTAACAGTCTGCAAGACACATTTATCCATTTTTTTGAATAATTTATTCGGTGATAAAGTTAATATTAGCTGAGCTATGATAAAGTTTTTTTTGGCAAATAAGGCCTGTATTCAAGATCTCTGTGTAACACAAATGTCATTTAACACTTAGCCCTTATAAGACCATATGCTGCATTGTAAATATTTAGTCTGACTAATATAACCAAATAAGTCTCAGTATGCAGAGTTGATATTCTCTTAGTAAATGTCCTTTGAACCAATTCCAATAACTTAGTATCTTCTTCTTCTTTCGGCTTTTCCCGGTTAGGGGTCACCACAGCGGAACACCTGTCCGCTCATGATTGGCAGTGGAGTTTTTTTATGGTGTCGAGTTGCCAGCCCGGTGCCCAACCTTCCATAGAAGGCACACACACACTCACACCTAGGGCCAATTTAGAGTGTCCAATCCACCTACAGCATGTCTTTGGGGTGTGGAAGGAAACCGGAGTACCCGGAGGAAACCCACGCGACCACAGGGAGTACATGCAGACTCTGCACAGAAGGCACCCCAGCAGAGGATTGAACCAGAGAACCTATCTGCTTAAGTATAAACACAAAAAGGTTGATTTATACTCTAGTAGGGGGATATATCAAAGATGTACCCAGGTTACATACAGTGTCCACATTTCAGACTATCTTTAAGCTTAGCCAATTTTCCTACAAAGGTGAGAATCAAACCATGTACTTTGTTTTTTTCAAGGTAAACACCTTAACCATAATGCTAACCACCCAAATCCCTAAATCTGAGGTGATTTACACTAAAACTATAACTTGACTGACTGGCCCAGTAATTAATTTTGTAATATAACTATTAATCTCATAAAAATCTGTCATTATGGACACTTGAGCTCTGATCTTACAGTTGCCTGCATATTTAGACAATCCACACTTGTCAGATAATGGAAAGGATGAGAAAGGAATTTTTTTTAAACTTAAGCAAATCTGAACCACATATAGAGCACTGGAGGTTACCAGTACCTATAGCAGTCCTATCAGAATGCTTCCCCCCAAGACCTGCACCTTTTGCTTTCTACCTGTTAAATATTCTTGCATCAATTTAATAATAAATGAATTAATTCGACAAGTAATATGGCTGGAAAAAATACGTCATGTGGAAGTGTAACAGATGTTTCTGTCATGTCCAAATATATTGCTTTGTAGGAGGTGAAACATGTTTTAAACTTCCAACAGGATTTTGATTCAGTTGAGAACTCAAAGTCAGAGAGAAAAGCTGGAGAAGACTTTAATGCAATCTTTTTATATTACTTCTCATTTTGTTGAGAATGGACTGACAGGGTTTTGTGAGAGGACTAGACCCATTAAGCCATGCACTAGGGATAATGGCAAGTTTCGTTACATGAAAAATCATTGATTACAACTCCTTGTACTGTGTGTACCTGTAGAGAAAGAAATAGGTATGAATTATGTATTTAGAGTACTTTGTTGCAGTGTTTTTAATAAACAGTGTAATGATTTGTATTATTAGTTTTAATGTAATGCTTTGTTGTATTTGCTTTAATTATTTGTTTATTTTACAAGTTTCCTTTTTCGGCTGTGATGTGGATGGCAGTTATTTACATACTATTTTAAATTAATTCCTGTTTGTTTATACTGAATATGTTATAGTGGGTCAATTTCTTTTTTGACAAGTAGGAATCAACTTGGTATTTGCTTGCTTATATGTTTGCATGCGCGCACATGTGTGTGTGTGTGTATGTGTGTGTGTGTGTGTACGCATGTGCACACCTGTACATGTATAATTTCAAAGTAGTACTGCCTTCTTTGAGGGTAATATACAAGAATGTGACTGATTAGCTGTGACTTCCTGATAAGGTTCTCAGCATATGTGCACTATAGTGGGACAGTTTCAGTTTGTTAGTGACATCATCTAAAATAAAAACCACCATTAGGTGAGTCGGGTGGAGATGTCACAGTGGTCCATGCTGAGAAAACTTGGGGTCTCTAGGTCAATCAAATGCTTTGTTTGCAAGATAAAGAGAATTGCGATCAGTCTATCACAAATTCACACCTGGGGTAGTGCCTACGCCCCTTATAGACAGGGGAAATCTGTAAAGTACTCCAGATGCAGACACAAATCCATGCCATCCTGTTGCTGGAGGGGCCATATATTGGGTAAAATCAGGTTATATTGGCTAGGCTTGTAAGGGCTCTTAAACCATAAGCCTAGTAGTCTCCTATGAACATCAATAGAAAATGATTGCCCAGTACCATGTTAACTAGGGTATAAAAACTTACAAGACTTGGAAATTCCAAGATGGATGCACACTGATCAAAGGCTTAACTTCAGCTCACAGCTCATTCTGCATGAAAACAGAAAATGAGAAAAAAGAGTGTGGTTGAAAATGTTTTTGGTGAAATTCAGTTACTGGCTAGTAAATACACTGCCTGAGTGGCAGCAAAGAAGAAATTTGGAAAACATGAAAGAAAAGCAAGCAGAAAAGGTGAAGAGAAAATACTGTCTGGGAAGGATTCAGAGGATGTTCATCAAACAGTAGTTCAAACCTCAGCTTTGGTTCAAGAGATGGTTTCCAGTTATTTAGAAGAAAACAATAAATCAAACTTACTTAGAAGTGATTAAAATAAATGAAATATTGAAGGAATATATCAATTCAAACATCCAAAGGCTGGGAAAATATAATAAGCTTTAACTAACCATTCAGATGAACTGATTTTTTTGTGTCTTTTGGCTTTTCCCAGTTAGGGGTCACCACAGCAGAACTCCGGTCCGCTAATGATTGGCAGTAGATTTTTACGTGCCGAGTTGCCTGCCCTGACTTATAACCTTCAATGAAGGTACACCCATTCACGCATGTCTCCACACAGAAGACGCTCTAGCTGAGAATCGAACAGGACAACATCTTACTGTGAGGCGACAACGCTACCTAAAACTACAAAAAAATCAGAAGGTGACATGAAGAAAAAGCTGGCTGAGTATAACATTTCTCAAGAAGAACTGTAAAAAATAGTAGAGTCAGAAGACACAGCACACAGACAAAACCTGAGATTTTCTGCTGTACCAGAGAAACATAAAGGAATAGACTGTATTCATTTTATGAAAGCACAAATAAGCAACTGGACTTATGTTCCACAGCAGAAGTTGTTAACTGAAAGGACGCATTGAGTGTATACTCCAAACTTTACCATGAGAAAGCAGCCATGACCTATACTGTTAAAGATGTAATCATACCAGCAGAAAGTGATTCTGACAAAATTCCCAGTACATTGCTAAACTCTGGAATAGTATCCCAACACAAAAAAAACTCTCTGGTAAACTCAATAGTTTTAAACCACTGCTTAAACAACATCTGAACCAGTCCAGGTCCTGCACATGCTCATCACCAGGTTAAGACTTTGTACCTGCTGTATAATACTCTACTTAAACAGGATACTCTCAACCTCTGACTTAAATGATAAAATAATTTTTATACATCACTGCTGCCTGTGCAATCCACTAAGTTGTACATGGGCTTTCTCTTCAGTAACTTCTAACTCTTTAAAATCTTAGAATGTATAAATACAACTACTTTATGTGTATAAATTTAAATAGAAATGTAACTACTCAGTGTTTAACTGGAAATAAGTATAATGCAATGTAAACAAATGGAGCTTTTCTCACAGGGCCTCTACTGAAAATAGGTATTACCCAGTCAGACTTTCCTGGTAAACAAAGACAAATAAATAAATAAATAAAAGTGTGGCAGAAGGGCAAAGTATTAAAAACTGGAGATAGCAGAGTGTTTGTAGAAAATGATGATTCACTGTATACCAAGCACAAGAGAAGCAGATTTATTCCAGAAATCCAGCTGTCTTCAAAATGTTTTTTTTTTTTCTTGGAGGATCAAATTAATTTTTTGATGCAGAACAGGCTAAGGAAGAAATAAATAAAGTTTATCCAACACAAATTGAGTTAGCAAGCAGAATGGGACTCTGCTTCTCATTCTTCTGACAGTAAGGTTCATAGAGAGACTTTGCCAGTGAAACATTTTCCAATGCTCCGAAAGAAAATGCTTGAGATACAAAAATAAAGCACAGGAGATTACTAGAAGAATCAGCAGTACCCTGAACTTGAACCAGAATCTTGTGTTGGGAGATGGAGATGAACAGGAACAGGACCAGCAACTCTGGAATTAGTGAATAAATGTAAGACTATAAACATCTTACCACATTTGTGAAATATGGTTTTGCAAGAAAAAGTGGCTAAAAACACTGGAGTTTTGTTGACTTTGTTAAACTTGTGGGTGGATTGTAAAGCATACCCTACTTTATATCATTAATGGTTAGAGAAGAACACTAAAGAGGTGAAAACTATATGTAAAACAATTTTTGTTCTTATTAGCTTTACCAACAGCTTTACCAACTACCGCCCTATAGCCACCTCTCTCCCATCTGTAAACTTCTCGAAAAATGCATACATATGCAGCTTATGCCATTCCTAACCAAACATCAACTGCTCTCTCCTACCCAACATGGCTTCCACCCTGAACATAATACCAACACAGCCCTTCTCTCCTTTCTACACTCCATCAACTCGGGTAACTTTGTTTCATCTGTTATATTAGATTTATCTAAAGCTTTCGATACCATCTCTCACTCCCATCTGCTAAACCATCTATCTAACCTTAACATCTCCACAGAAGCTCTATCCTGGTTCTCCAGCTATCTTTCAGACAGGTCACAAGCAGTGAAATGGGGACAATCTTGCTCCCTCTTCCTTCCAACCCCCACTGGAGTAACCCAGGGTTCCATTCTAGGCCCCCTTCTATTTAACATCTTCATAAATGACTTCCACAAAGCCATTCCTAACACCAAAATTGTCCAATACGCAGACGATTCCACTCTGATCTGCTACACCTCCAACCAAACTGAACTCAAGTCTCTAACTCAAACTGCCTTCTCAACCACTGAAAAATGGATGCACCAGAACTACCTCTCACTTAACGCAAACAAAACTAAAATCCTTCTATTCACTCCCTCCAAATGCACTCCTTTAGATAAAAACTCATTTCAAATTACCAGCCTCAACAACTCTATCGTTGACATTGTACCCTCTGCCAAACTCTTGGGGGTCACCATCGACGAACACTTAAAATTTAATACTCATATCCAACTTAACATCAAGAAAACCCACACTAAACTCGGCCTACTGTACAGGAATAATCAGTTCCTCTCCCCCTCTACTAGACATACCCTGGCCACAGCATACCTTCTCCCATCTCTTCTATACGGCGCTCCACTGCTTACTAATCTATCTACCACCCTCATCTCCAAACTAGAAGTATGCTACAATAAAATCTCCAGATTTGCCACAAATGCAAATGCCCTCTCTCATCACTGCTCCTCCCTACAAACTTTAAACTGGCTTGAACTCCCCAATCAGCTAGACTACATCCAAATTGTCACAGCCCACAAACTAATATTTCAACCCACCAACTGCCCAGCTCTATCCAATATCCTCCTACCATATAGCCCTCCCAGACCCCTTAGATCCACTCACCAAAACCTTATTTCGATCTTCAAACCTAAACGTCCTGCTGGTCAGCTCCTACTCTCCTTCACTCTAGCCAAAAAATGGAACGCCCTGCCCTCTACCTTGAGAGCCTGTGAAAACCTAAACAACTTCAAAAGACTTCTTCACTATTACCTACTTCTTCATAGAAAATGTAACTCCACTCTTCACCCCTTACCTCCTAGCCTTCCCTCTTCCTACTCTCCAGGCTAATCCTTTCCTTTCCCTTTCTAGCCTTTCTTATAGTCCTTCACTATTTAGCAGTAACCTACCCCCCCACCTCATATTCTATGCCTCTCATCCTCTTCTACAAACTCTCACTTTAATATCTTACCAAATAAGTAATCAACACCTTCTCATTCAACAACTCTACCTGCTGCTCTACTGTAAAACTCCATAATGACTGCAATTACTCATGTTTCTCTTCATTATGCTTTGTAACTTTGTAATTGTTGCTTTTTGTCTTGTAATGTAACTTGCTTCAAAAATCCTTTTCCCCCCAGGGATCCCCATTTCCCCATACTGTAATGAAATGGAAATTTTTGCTATAGTTGTCAATATCTTTAGGTAACGTTTAATGTTTGTATTTCTATATGCTATGTAACTTGTGTTTTGAGGAGCTTTTCTCCCCGGGCCTCCACTGAAAATGGGCTCTTGAGCCCAGTGGACCTCCCCGGTAAACAAACTGGAAATAAATAAATAAATAAAATTTGTATTTGCATAAAACATTTTAGGATACAAATTACATGCTATGTACAGTAAAAAATGTGTAGTTTGTAGTCAGGGATATTTTAAATGTGGGGAGTCTTTCCGGTTCAGTAACGGTTGTATGTGCTAAAGACATTAAAGTAGACAAGTACTTTTTTAGTTGTAATTAATATATTTTATAGTATAACAAGAAAAAGGGTGGACAAAAGCAAGTTTAATGTTCATATGCTATTATCTTGGGCTGCTGGGGTGGGGTGGGGCATAAAAGTGAACGGCTTATATTATATTATATGTAGAATTAGGATATTTTCTCATTTTATTTTACAAGGGTGATTGTCTAGAATAGATTATACTACCCTTGCTTAAGATGTAAAGTGATGTTTGTGTAAGCACATAGGTTTTAAAAATAAGACAAAATGATGAAAGCCACAAAAAATGCCAAGTTTCTTAAAACTGCTTATTTATTTTCCACTGAAAAATGTTCATGACAACTGTGTATACTTTTCTGAGT
Organism: Protopterus annectens; assembly: GCF_019279795.1. Lineage (NCBI taxonomy): Eukaryota > Metazoa > Chordata > Ceratodontiformes > Protopteridae > Protopterus > Protopterus annectens. Next base: position 1,609,631,252 of record NC_056743.1, on the reverse strand, counting down.
GAAATTTACAAAGACCCAGTGCTGAGTACATTTCCATTGAGACAACCTGTTTGCAGGTGCAGGCAGTTAACCTTCAGAATACTGAGTATTCTTTGCTGAGAGAAATGTAAAATTTAAATATGCAATGGCAAGCAGTTCAGTGAAAAAAATTAAGTTTGAAGTTATGGGAAGTGAATAAGAGGTAACAACCTCTCTAGCAGCCTTAATACTTTAATGCAGTTAATATAACAGTGTACAATTTAGTTTTATTTACAGATAGCTAGTGCACTTTTTCTGGGGTTAAAAGTTATGGTTTTCTGAAAGCATACAAGCTGTTTTTCATATCTAGGAGGGGAAGAAAGAGATAAAAAAAGAGCAGGCGGTAATCAGTGTGAGTAGGAGCACCGACTGTAGCATGCACTTTAGCATGGATTACCTTAATTTTTGGGTTAGATAATGCCTGTAGGTGCAGTCATCAGTTTGGGGCAATTGTTCCCTTCTGGAGGGTTAAATGTCATGTTTTGAAGACATACACAGTTTGGTGTGTTTGTCAGGGGTGGCCCGTGCTATTGGACTGCCGGACTGCAGCCCCCTCAACTGTACAATAAAAGAAATAAGAAATAAGAATAAAAAGAAATGAAAAGAAAAAAAATTTTTAAATTCACGGACTTTGCGCACTAGTCCGGACTGCTGCTGAGAGTCTGGAGCATGCGCAGATTGTCTCAGCAGCAGTTCTGATTGGGAAACATGAGGAACGGAGCTCCCAGAAGTCTATGCAGTTTTAAACTGCATAGACTGTCCTGGAACTCGCTGGGAAAACACGTCGCGGTCGGACTGCAATGTCAGCAGTCTGGAATTTGCTGCAGTCTCGTCGAGGAAAGATCTCGCGGGTCTTTTTGTGTGCAGGGTCAAGATCTCGCGGGTCTAGTCTGGATTTGCGCAGGGTTTGGATTTATGTATGTTGCTTTCACTTTCAGGGATCAGGGTGGTTTGGATTTATTTATGGTGGTTCGTTTCACTTGCAGGGATTGGATTTATGGTGGAGAAGGACAAGATCTACTACAGGTAAGTTGGGTGTGTGTGTGTGTGTGTGTGTGTGTGTGTGTGTGTGTGTGTGTGTGTGTGTGTGTGTGTGTGTGTCTGTGTGTGTGAGAAAATGCCCCAGGTGCAATATACTGGTGGTTAGACTCATGGTGGTGTGGTAGGGAATACCTCAGGCTTGAACCCTGTACCTTCTATGCAGGTGTTAAAGACCTGAATTCCCTACCCACCACCATTTGTAAAAAAATTGCAGATTTTTGCCTCATATTTGCTCTGATCTGTTCCTCATAATATCTGTGGTTTGTAAATGTTGCAATGCTTGATATTTGATTGTGCAGTGGTAGCATTGTTGCCTCACAGCTGCAGGTTCTCAGGTTTGATTCTTGGCTGGGGTTTCTTCTTTGTGGGGTCTGTATCTTCTCCCTGTGTTTGTGTGGGTTTGCTTTGGTGTCCTCCCATATTACAAAGACATGTCTGCATTATTTCTTCCTGGGCTTCTGCTGAAAATTGTTTTTTTGTTCCAAGTCAGACTGTCCTGATTAACAAATGTTAAATAAAATTGACAGGCATTTGAATTTCAGACTTCAGGTTTCTGAATGTTTTAATTCCTTACATATTTGATGGTGCAGTGACAGTATTGTTGCCTCACAGCTATAAGTTTTCTGGTTTGATTCTTGGCTGGGGTGCCTTCTGTGTGGAGTCTGCATCTTATCTCTGTGTTTGTGTGGATTTGTTCTGGTGTCTTGCCATGTTACAAAGACATGTGTCTACAGTATTTCTCCCTGGGCCTCTGCTGAAAATTGTTTTGTTCCATCAGAAGTAAAATTGACAGGCATTTGAATTTCAGACTTAATATTCTTCAGAAAATACATAGTAAAACAACTTTTTATTCTAGCAATAAATATATAGTAACACAACCTTTATAGCAATTTTCTAAGTTTATAAGATGACTATTTGAAATTTGTCCTTATTTTTGGGACTGTATTACCCTGTTATTGGATTTGTCAAGGTTTTTTCTGCTAAGGTTGACAGCTATGGCCAGAACTGAATTCACTGAATATGTTTGAGGGCTGTATTCCCTCATTACTGGGTTTGTCCAGGTGTTTTCTGCTAAGAGGTTGACAGCTATGGTGAGAACTGAATTCATTAAATGATAGCCATTTAAGTTTCAGTCTTCCTCTCTTTCACAAAGCAGCTGATTTGGCGTAGTGGTATGTTGCTCTGACTGTTTTGCACAGGGACCTTGGTAGTAAAATGTATGGTGGTAACACAGCATTTTATTCTAGCACCTTTCCAAGATTATACAAGCAATGTTTAATGTGTCCCTGGTTTTTGGGCTTTTGACCCCCCCCCCAATAAATTTTGGCTTTTTCCAGTTTTCTTGTGCTGCGAAGTTGAGATGCAGTTGAGTATTGAGTAGATTTTACAAGGAGCTGAGAGCTGCAGGGGAACAGAAGTTTAGTGTTGCTTAAGTGAAGTTGGTTTGCCTTGTTAATAGCACAACAGGTTGTGTATTTGCTTTTGATGCAGAAGGCTGTGGGTTCTACTCCCACAAGGGGTAGATGCTGCCGTACTGAGAATGTTCTCCTTGGTGAAGATACTACTAATTATGAGTCTGTTATCAGTTTGCCATCCATTTCCTCTTGCAATATTACTAGCTTATCATTTTTTTAATGTAATATAGGCAATTTATTCCTGAGGGGCAACAGACACTTTATTTTTCGATTAAACCATGAAATATAAAGGTGTTTGCTAGCAGCAACCTCTTCATTAGTTACAGATTTCTTTAATGTGGAATTATTTAGATGACTTTTACTTCTTCAGAGATTGTGTATATTTACTGATCATGGACTGTAGAATTGTGCATATTTACTGATAATGGTGGACTGTAGAATTGTGCATATTTACTGATAATGGTGGACTGTAGAATTGTGCATATTTACTAATAATGGTGGACTGTGGAAGTCTGAGTAGACTTTTATGATGGAAATGTTCTGAACTGGGCAGTTTTGTCATTATGGGTGCATGCGTTTTGTTTCATTGCTTACTGGAAAAATGTTCAAAACAAATTTTAAATGCCCTCTAACAACTGTACTGTATTGTACAAGGAATATAAATTTAGTAGAATGAGGAAGGTGTATCAATGTATCAAAGAGCAAATGTATGTTTCATATGCAAAGGGACTATGATTTGAAAACAGCCCAAAATTAATCTTTATCTGCCACTGGCAAAATGTATTTTCTTTGAATGTAGGTTTCAATGCTGTTTCAATGAATGTGAGTTTCAAGGGCAGAGAAGTTGTAATGCTAAGTCTGTTTTTCATTGTGAGACTGCATTGCTTTGTTTAGCAGATGTCTTAGTGTTTGTGCTGTAAAATACAAAATAAAACTTTCAAATGAAGTCCAACTCATCATAGAAGTAAAGCAGTATGCACATTAGTGTTTATGGTAAATGGAGTGAAATAGCCAAGTAATGGATCGTTGGAATGGCTGCAGAGGCTCCATTCAACCATGATTTTGTCAGGGGGAAGGGCAGCAAACTGAGACAGGCCCAGCTGAACTATACCTCCCAACTGTCCTGATTTTCAAAGAATGAATAGATTTTTGCTTCTTATTTTTGGTTTGTTCTTCATAAAATTTGTAGTTTTCTGGCAAATCATTTAGGAATTAATTCACTAAATAATGATACACTGAGTTTCAGACTTCATAACCTTCAGAAAAATGCATGCTAAAGTAAGAACTGTTATTCTATCAACTGTCTCAATTTATACAAGAGCAATTTTTAGTACTGTTTATATGTTCCCCCAATATATTTGGCCTTGTTCAGATTTACTGCATTAACAGATTGAGATGTACATGCAAATTGCTTTATAGAATTAGGCATAGCCAACCTCTCAACTGTCCCCGATTTTGGCTGAAAATGTTGCTCTTCCCCTTAATAATCCCTCTGCAAAATAGCAATTTTGGAAGAAAACATGGAGGGTTTACAATTAAGAAATAATTATAATATTCAAAGTTATAGATTACTTGAAATGCATGTAGATTCTTTTATTTTGTCAGCTGCTCAAGTTAGCAGTGAAGTGTCCCTTCTTTGACAGGTTCCCAGCTGTATTGCGTGGCTATTTCATATTTTTGCATCACATTTTTGGTCCATTTTTCATAAAATTGTGTGTTTTGGCAAATTACTGACAAATCATTAAAGACTGAAGTTAGAAAATAATGACAGACATTTGAGTTTCAGATTTTATACCCTTCAGAAAATTCATACTAATGCAAGACCTATTCTATTATCTTTCTAAGTTTATTAGAGCAATATTTAAAATTGTCCTTATTTTTGGGCCTTTGTCCCACTTCTGTGTATGGCTTTGTCCAGATTTCTTGCTCTGAGGTTGAGAGGTATGACAAATGTGTCAGGGCCATCACAGTCAGCCAGAGACATTTCAAATTGTGACATACTTGTTGCACCCCACTCCCCATGTAGTGACTCTGGATGTGTCCAAGCAAGGCAAGGAGTAGTTATGCAGTGTAAATGTGCAGTGTGTCCCCCCATCCAAGGTAGACACAAGTACTACAGTGGCTTTTCATCTGTCCTTGATTTTGCAGAATGGTCTGGTTTCTGTCATATTTTTGTACTGTTGATTTATACTTATTACTCAGATTTATGCTTATTACTCAAAGTGCCTGTTGCTCTGTGTTTAAGTAGCAATGCTTTAATGACCATAAGGTAAGCTTGTCTGAGATCGTAAGATGCATGTAAGCTTTAATAAGCATACTGTTAAAGAATTGCCAACATTGAAGTGGTTTGAGTTGAGTGCTGCTTGTTTTTCTTATACTTGATTTTGACTGGCATTCCAGTAATGTATTTAAAAAGTAATTTATTTTTTCATGCCTCACAACCTTTTGTTTCCATCTCGATATTAAGTAAGCTGTCATGCAGCCAATGCATTGAACTATTTTTATTCTTCTACACTTATTTTTGTCTTAATTGGACTCTCATAATGATGGTTTGGCACCCAGGGTAGCGTATTTAATTAAAGTTAGTTTTTGTGGTTTAGAGCATAGCTCCTCCCCTTTCTAGTTGACCACACCCCTTCCCCTTGACCCCACCCATTCAGCTGTCTCCTGCAGCCCCCCTTTGATTTGAAGTCACCAGCCACCACTGGTGTTTGTTCCAAGTTAACAGGGGATGGGGAGGTTTGTATTTAGTTTTTTGTTTGAGAGTTTTTAATTAAAACAAAATGTCTTGAAAATTGTGACATGGGTTCAAATGGAGATGAGAAGAAATAACTGAACAAAACATCAGCTGGCCAAACATTAGTATATGCATGTAATGCAAAAGCTGGAAATACACATTCAAAAAACTGTCATGTATAATAGGTGGGAACCATAGTTTTTATCATGATAGCTTTGCTGTCCATTTTACCATATAACATGAATGGCCTTACAGGTATAGATGAAAAGGAAAGCATATTGAATTATATTAAGAAATGCAGACTGCAAATATCAGTTCTGCAGGAGACACATTTGGAAAGAAATCAACATGTAAATTTGGCAAAGAAAGGATTTCGGAATGGCTATTCAGTAGAATATCAGGGACAGATGAAAAGGGGAGTAATTATACTAATTACTAGAGGAGCTCCAATAGTGATAAATGAGAGGGAAAAGACAATAATGATAGATCTGTGGTAGCAAGGGGCTATGGCAAAGGAGGAGGATTACAATGGCATGTGTTTGTTATTCCAGCAAAAATTGCTATTATGGAGCCTAAGAAAATTTTGAAAGCAATAATAAGCTTTCAGCAAGGAATATTAGTTATAGGTGGGAACTGGAATTTCATTTGCAATAGTGAGGATATATCAGGGGGACCTAGAAGGAACAACAAAACAAAGAGTAGATTTCTAAAGAAATTTATGAAAATATTTGGTATGGAAGACATGAATTCAGTAGTAGGAAATCAGACAGAATTTGAATATTATTCCCCAAGGTACAATAACTGGGCTAGACCAGATAGAAATTACATTTACCAGGAACATGTGCATTTAATTAAAAGATTTGATACACATCCAATAATTATTCCAGATCACACACCAATTAAAACTAAGATAAAAATGTAAAGTAATGAATTTAAAATAAGACACTGGTGCTTTCCCATCTACCTGTTAAAAGAGTGGAATCAAAGGAATGGGTAATTGAAATTATTTGAGAGTTACTAGAGAAGATATAAATATCTTCAGAAATTATAGCTAGAGAGTGGGATAAAATGAAAATGGAGTTTAAAATAGGGTAGAAATAAAAGAGAAAGAGATATGGTTAAGAAGTAATAGAATTTACTTAGAGGGGCTAACAAATGTTAAAGTATTGCAAAATAAGGGGGATCTCACAAAACAAGAGGAAGGGCAAATGCAGAATGCTAAAGAGAAAATGAGAGCGTATCTGGATAATATGTATGTGTTTAGAAAGACTGCATTTAAGCAACTATTTTTATAACAACTTCAGAGCACCAAAACTTTTAGCACACCATAAAAAACAGAGATTCTGTAGAAATTTTAGAGATATTCCAGGAATGTTATGAACATTTGCATAAAGCAGAGAAATGTGGAAATCAGGAAAAAGTAAAAATGGAAATATTTATGGAAGACTTGATTATGTCAACTTTAGAGGCAGATGGTGGCTCAACAGCTAACAAGACAGAGTTGATGAAATAAAAACAGTAATGTATAAATCAATCTTCAGGAAAGTTTCCATGAACAAATGGTATTCATGTGGTAGTTTGGAAATTAGGATTGAAGAAAGTAATAAAGAAAGCTTCTCTGTGCCTGGCATGAACATGTGTGACTTCAAGACATTGGATTGCATCTAAAGTCATATGTGGACCTACAAAGCTGACATAAGTATTTGTTTGCACTTGCTCTATCTCAGTGCTAGTTAACAGTTCTGTGTTGCATTTATTGATTTGGTTGATTTGAGGATGTCTCAGATAACTCCTTCCTTGTGGCTGCTGCTACCACCATAGCATCCACAGGAACTCCCTTAGTTAGAAAGGTTTTGTCTTCTGGAGCAGTAATAAATTTATTAGGCCTCCTCGGGACAGGCTCCACTGTGTCCGGAGAGGTCCAAGCTTTCCGAGATATAACTCCTAAAAGTTGGTCATATGGTGGTGTCACCCAGGAGGTGGAAGGTTGGGAACTAAAAGCCTCAAGGTCCACTGATTTATCCTCAGTAGGGTTAGAGGTCTTCCAATCACCCCTCTGTCTAAGGATCTTTAGGATGTCTGCAAAAGAGACATCCCCAAAGGGGGATCTTGGGGACCCTTCTGACTCATCCAAATCAGTGTCTGAAGTGACAGACTCGGGTGAGTCAATATGCTTCCTCTTGCAAACTCTCTTCCTAGGGACCTCTCCAGTGGGGTAATCTGGAGAGATTATGGAAGAGGGGACACCTCCTATAGGAGCTCCTTGGGGCTCTGGTTCCCCACGCTTAGGGGCAGGCAGGGGAGAAGAGGCTGCTACTGGCTGCTGGGGGGACGTCAGGTCCAATGGCAGAACTTTAGTTCTTGATAAAGCTCTCGATCACCTTGAATGCCTCACCATCATGCTCTGAAGAAGACCTCCACTCTGAGGAAGTGGAAGGTTGACTCCGAACTGGAGGAGCAGGCTCTGAAGTGGATGTGAGAGCCAAGCTCACGTGAGCAGAAGCACCAAGAGGGAGGGTCAGATCAGAAGAAAAACCGGGGCAACTATCCCTTCCGGAGTTGACTGGAGAGCATTGGCTCCCAGGCTCCTTGGCTCCAGAATGAGCAGATGAAGTTAGAGTTATCGGTTCCGAGGAAGCAGGAAGGGTTCCAGCACAATATGACCCAAAACATTAGACTCCGAAAGTGAGGCAGTCAGAAAAGGAACAGTAGACTGAGGATGGGACGGATCCAAAACCTTTGGGTTAGGAGAAGTTAAAATTTTTGCCAGCACCAGGTTACAAAGCAGCTTCTTCACCACCTGCTCTACATCCTCATCAGATAGTGTCCTGGAGGAATTGTTGGAGATAAATGGAGATCTCCTCCTTTCCAAAATAGGAGATCTTAATGTTGGTGAGACTGGTTCCAAGACTGGTGAATGTTTCGACAAAGATGATTGTCTCAGAGCCGATGAAACAAACGGCACAGAGACTAAAGAAGCAAAATCAGAGCCAGAACTCTTCAGCTCTGTCGCTTTTGATTTTTTTGTCAGTTCCGAAGCAGGCGCCGATGGGGATTTTCTTTTTTGTTTTTTAGAGACCATATGACCTTGTTCCAGCTGTTCTTGGAAGGAACTTCTCATCAGACCCCTATGAATAAGTTTCCTTTTGCATTCATTAAGAACCCTGGAGCTGAATCCATGACAAAAGGTACAGGGTTCTTGCAAATGAGGGTCTCCAAGGCAATACACGCAACTGGTGTGACTGTCAGTCAAAAACATTTTCTGAGAACACATCACACTTTTTAAAGCCAGAAGGGCGGTGTTCCCTGTGTTCTCTATCATTATCCTTGGACATTTTGATTTTTAATGAAAGGAAAAAGGGAAACAACTACAACAATAACAGTATACTATAAAGAGATATTAGTATAATTAAATATATTTTTAAAGTAAGAAGAAAACAGCACACAGAAAGAAAGGCCCTCTAATTTAAATGGGCCATACAATCCTTAAAGAAAGGGGCAGGGGATGCTAATACTCATGCAATCACTCCAGATAAAGGAAAAACTATTATTTATATATATATATATATATATATATATATATATATTTTTTTTTTTTTAAAGAAGAAGAAACTAGCACACAGAGAGGAAGGCCCTCTAAGATATATGGGTGAATACTTCCCTTTAACTTAAACGGGCCATACAATCCTCAAAGAAAAGGACAGGGGATGTTATCACTTAATAAAGGTAAAACTGTAATAAAGAAGGAGTAAAAAATATAGGCAAATATATCAAAAAAATTCTACTTAGCCAACGAGCCAGTAAAGAAGACAACCTCGAAGCTTTCGCAGCAAACGAGATCTGGGGAATTGCCGTGGTGCACCATGGGATAGGGGATAGTCTCGAGCTTTAGTATCAGCCACGTTGGAGCCGAGGTTCAGCTCCAAACCCATCCAGCAAGAATTATGGTGAGATAGGACTGCATAACATCCTTATCTATCCCCATAGTGCCTTTTTTTAGGCCATACCAAGCTGTTAAACATTCCAACATAACAGAAATCACTCACAAGCACCTAAAGGTACTGCTGCTCAATGCTAGAAGTTAAAATAAAAAAGAAATGGACTCCCTGGAAGCACTCCTTACCCTGGAGAATGCGGACATATGTGCAGTCAAGGAAACATGGTTCAGAATCATGGAGACCACCCAAGCTATCAAAGGCTACAATACCTTTTATACATTTCAGTCCCCCTCAGCTCAAGGTAAAACAAATGGAGAGTTGTCTCAGTGTTCATAAAAGACAAGTAAACTGCTAGGCTGGTCCAACAACATAATTCACTTGAGCTGCTCCATACCTAACTAACCATATGTGTGACCCCTATCATATCCTTGCAAGCTACAGCTCCCCTAACATGAATCTGTAAAACCACACCTACTACCTAAACCTACTGAAGCTCTTAACATTCAACCTAACACCATACCTGTGGGTGACTTCACCTACCCCTCCATAAATTGGGAGACCTATATGACCCATAATTCACTTATCAGAGGCTTTTGGACTTCGTCAATGCATATACCTTGGAGAACTAGAGGTACAAATATCCTAGATCTGGTAATCCCAAACATGCGGGGATGCTATTCCCTCCCATGCTTAAACTCCTCCCTCGTAAGATCTGACCAATGATCTCCTTTACTATTAAAAGTAACTTAGCAACCCCCATCAAAAAACTCCAAACCTGTTAAGAACTTTGCTAAGGCCAGTCACCTCAAACGAAGTGACAGCTTATTAAACTTCCAAGCCCCTGTGAGCCCAGATGACACTGAAGCTTACTTTGTGCTGTACACAAATGCGTGGTACAACCACATCCATAGCTGTATAGAGGAAGAAGTAACTGTCTGAATCAAACTATGATTACTAGAAAAAATAAACCACCTGGTGGATCACTGCCGTAAACAGGCTATTCAACAAAAGGGGAAAAAATCCTCTCCAAAACCAAGAAGGAACAAATAAATCCAGAAAAGGACATCTCAGTGTTGTAGAACATTTTGAGATGGTTTCATGTCTTTTCAGGATATAAAATTAATGAAGATAAAACAAAGACTATAGCAGTAAATTATGTACCCACCCACGAATTGGTTCAGTAATACCCATATTTATGGGCACATGATAAGATGAAGTATTTAGCAATATGGATTAGAAAGACTTTGTTCACTGCAGGATAAAGATATGTGTGAAGAGACTAAACAAAAGATAATACAAAAACTGAGAACTGGAAATTCTTATTTATAAATATGAATGGCAAGATACAAGTAGTGAAAATGTTTTTAGTTTTAGTCTTGTATATGGGCCACATATACCCTTATCAACCCGAGGAGCAATTGTGGACAATAATTAATAAAGAATTGAAGGAATTTATCTGGGCAAGAACAAGGACAAGAGTTAAGTAGGATAAGCTCATTCTTCCAAAAGAACAGGGTGGTTTAGGTTTACCTGACTTGAAGGGATATTTTAGAGCTACACAGTTAGGCTCATATGCATAACACAAGCAGAAGGTTATAATTCAAAGTGGAAAGATATGTTGATGAAGGAAGGGAGAAGCTTAGTAAATTGAGACAGAGTATGATTTTGGATGCAGATCCTTAAGGAGAATAATAAACATTGTATAGAATATTATATTTATAAAGTAGCAGAAAGCATTCTAAGAATTAAGCTAATAAGAGAATGGAGAAAGGAGATTTTGCAATAGGGATGACTGCAAGTAGGAATACAGAAAATATGCAAGACAGGGCTGGAATTTATTGGAGAAAACTGGCAATGGAACCAAGATATTGTGAGCAAATAACTCAAGCAGAAAAGGAAAAAGAGTGGGAAGAGGCCAAGAAGACAATTGGATTGCAGGCTAGATACTGCCTTCCCTACCAGGGTTTGAAATCAGAGTACAGGAAAAGAGAAAGGGATAGGTGAATTTTAATGAAAAGATCTGCTCTGCTCTGGTAGAGTTTTTAGATGAATCTAGAACAGAAGCAGCTGTTTAAAAAGGGATAATTAATAGGGCATATAAAATATTGCATGATAACTATAATAATCAATCAGTACACTGCGGTGGTGGTGCTGCGGTAGCGTTGTCGCCTCACAGTAAGACGTTGTCCTGTTCGATTCTCAGCTAGAGCGTCTTCTGTGTGGAGACGTGCGTGAATGGGCGTACCTTCGTTGAAGGTTGTGCATCAGGGCTGGCAACTCGGCATGTAAAAATCAACTGCCAATCATTAGCGGACCGGAGTTCCGCTGTGGTGACCCCTAACCAGGAAAAGCTGAAAGACACAACAACAAAAACAACAACAACAACAACTATAATAATCAATCAGTGGAGGTTAGAAAAGATTGGGAAGAGAGACTAGAAAAGCAATTTACAAGAAAACAATGGGAAGACACATTTATGGCTTCCACGTATGCAACCAAGTTCAGACGGTTTAGGCCTTTTGCTTGGAAGTGTTCGCCTAGGCAATTTTATACCCCAAGCAGACTTCAAAGAAATTGTCTCAGGTAGATAGCAAATGTTGGAGGTGTAATGGAGAAGGAAGGGGTAACTGGAAATATATGCTTTGGGAGTGTAAAGAGTTACAAGATTTAAAAAATTTCCTACAGATTACTCTATCAAAAATATTGGGTGAGCAAATGGTTGTAAAGTAAGGATTCAGGATCTGAATTACCTAGACATACTAAGGTATTATTAACTTTGATTCTGTTGACTGCTAAGAAAGCAATTACTAGAACATGGAAATCAAAGTCTATACCAACTGTATTTGAGGTATTTTATATTATAAAGGAGATAAAAGAACTGGAAGAGGGAACTTCAAAAAAAGGAAAGAACAAATTACATAGATGTAAATGGAACTTGTGGGAACAATAAATGCATAATAATGTTTAGGAGGAGGAGGAGTGAGGTTTAAGGGAAGGCACTAATTCAGCATTTTTTTGGTAATGTTGAACTGATGATAGTAGCAAAGAAAATATATGTGGTGCATATTGTATTTAATTGAAAACATGTTAAAATGGTTTGCTTTCTTTTCTGTTAATATATATTTGGCTATGTCTTAAGGAGTAATTTAATAAAGCTGTTTAAAAAAAAACTTCACAAGACTTGTTAACAGCTCTATCAGGAATAAATCTATGCTGATATATATCATAAGTGACTGAATAAAATTATTTTGCTGAATGACTTCAACTAGACAGTATTCTAAATATTTTCCCAGCATAGATGTTAGACAAATAGGGTAGTAATTTTAAACCCTGTCTCACCAATAAATGGATAGATGGCTAGATGTATCCGTACTTCAAGTCTGTAATAATTTGAAAAATCTATCTCTCTCTCTTCAAGTAAGCATAATTGTAGTAGTATACAATATCTCATTACTTTTCTTTAACAGATATCACACATAGCTCTTAAACTCTTAGCACAAAAAATCTGAACAAAGCCAAGAATAATAGGGAGACAAAGCACCAAAAATAGGGAAAAATTTGAACTACTGCTCTTATAAACTTTGAAAGTTGCTAGAATAAAAGGTATTTTATTACCATGCACTTTATATAGGATATGAAGTCTGAAACTCAAATGCCTGTCATTATTTATCAAATTCAGTCCTCATTGATTTGCCACAGAAATCCAGAAAGTCATAGATTTTATGATGAACAGACTAAAAATATGTGGCAAAAATCTGGACATTCTATAAAAATCTAGACAGTTCAGAGGTATGATATCACAGTCTTTGCTATTGTTCCCACTAATGTTTAATTTCAGAAACCCATAAAAATGCTGAAATGCATGGACGTTTTACTTTAACTATAAAAGCCATTCACACTCTTGTATTAGGTATTATTGTGTAACACTATATAGCTGAGCTTGAATTTCGTAGATGCTAAATTATTCTTGTTATTCAATGCAATTATACCTTTTCTCTGTCTTGAATCATGAGTGAAGTGGTCTCACTAATCAGCCAAGCCACCCAATTATAATCTATAAATAAGCAGTATAATCAGCAACATAAATGGGTGGCCATGGTGGTGCAACGGTAAGCGTTGTCGCCTCACAGCAAGAGGTTCTCCGGTTCGATTCTCAGCTGGGGTGCCTTCTGTGCAGAGTCTGCATGTCCTCCCTGTGGTCGCGTGGGTTTCCTCCGGGTGCTCCGGTTTCCTCCCACATCTCAAAGACATGCTGTAGGTGGATTGAACACTCCAAATTGGTCCTAGGTGTGAGTGTGTGCGTTCATGTGCCTTCCGTGGAAGGTTGGGTGCTGGGCTGGCACCTCGGCACCGTAAAACTCCACTGCCAATCATGAGCGGACAGGTGAGCCGCTGTGGCGACCCCTAACTGGGAAAAAGCCGAAAGAAGAAGAATCAGCAACATAAATAGTGGAAAGCCAGGATTGGGAGTGTGAAAGGGGATGCTCAGACTTAGTCATACATTAGCACATGGGTAGAGAGATAACAGTCGTGATATAACAGATTTTTTCCAACTCAAAATATACATTGTGATAAAAACTCAAAATAGCAATATTAAAAACAGATGATCTGTTCCTGCCTAATCAAATGAAAAACTTGTCTTGGCAGTACATGTTGACATGCTAGAATTGATAAGTTATGACATCTAAAACTGGAATCAGATTGCTTAATAATCACCTCTCCCATTCAGAATTGAATTAGCCAGAATGTTATATTTACCAACAATCATTTCATTTAATCCATGCACATTATTTTCTGCATTATATCTATATTTATAACCAAGCTACTGTTACATACAAGAAAAATAACTGGTTTGTTGCTGGTCTATAACAATAAATGATGAAACAGCTAATGCTGTGCCTTTTGATCCCATCTCACAGGTCTCTTACATGAGAAGAAAGCCACAAGCTGAAATCTGACAAGAACCAACCACTTCACAATGGAAGGCAGCCCTCAGTTTTGAAAATACTTTTGCTGCAGAGTGTGCAGAATAGGCTTTTGCCGTATTTGTGTTTCTTTTATCCCAATATAACTTTTCTGAACCAAATATCAGCATTTTATTCAAGTGTCACTTATTTTTAAAATTTATATGAAATCAAATTTCTGAAGCCTGTAAAAACTTAACTTGAATGTGCTTAGGCATGGAAAGCAAACACTGGCCAAAGCAGCTATAGCTATGAAGTGAAGATTTTGCAAGATTAGGAGACATTGACTTCACTAGACTTGAATAAAATATGATTTGTCTAAACAGTTCAACCGAGGTTTTAATAGACTGCATTGTTTGTAAATCTTCTGAACAGAAGAGATCCATCATCCCACAAATAAAACCTACTCTGAGGTTAGACCAACTTCAGGTGAGTTATAATTCTGCAGAGGGAACCTTCTGGACACCAAATACACATGGTAAAACAGATTCAGTGAATTATGTTTTGTCAAATACCAATGGTGTGATTGTTTCTTTGCTGAGCTATCTGTTAGTTATTCCTTCCACAAATCTGCAATCTGTATCTGCAAGAGCTATTTACAACACTTTTTTTTTTCCTCATGTCCGCCCTCTTTGTATTCCATCCACCTGCCTATCACTTGTTCTCTAGAGCTTCTTCTATAGTTTCTTTTACCTTGATGACCTGCTATCAATGGAACTAGGTCCAGACCACAGAAGTGGCAGGTCAGAAGGAGGAAGGGAGGTATGGCAGACCAGGGAAGCTGGTAGCATTACATATGCTATCCTGTATACTAGGGGATTTGTTTGTATGCCCTAAATGGGTGGCGCTACTAACATCACACACATCACTGCATGGAATGTCAGTTAGCATGGCACCCAATTCAGTGTCAAAACTCTAATGGCAACCTGCTTTATGACTTACGCACCATCTCCATGATCAGCTTAAAAAAGTTTTTTAACGTGCACAATGTTATAGCTTGCAAAGTTATACATGAAAGCATTTTACTTTTATATAGATACCAAAACTTTATTTAATCATTGTTCTTTTCACAGTTAAAACAATGTATTTGAAACACAGTGTGACAATGTTTCTGTTGTACATAGGTAAGAAATCTGGGCAACCACTAATGGCACACCATAACTGGAAATGAAGTGCTTCTGTGTGTGTGTGTGTGTGTGTGTGTGTGTGTGTGTGTGTGTGTGTGTGTGTGTGTGTGTGTGTGTGTGTATGCCACTGCTATATTACTGCTTTAGAGACATTTACCACACTAGTTGTAAGAAGAATAGTTACTCCATAGACAATGCTTCGTTTTCATTTAGCAATGCTTTTAATTATGTTATACTTACTTGCACTAGCAAATTCATGTAAATCGTTACTGTACTGACCACATTAACTTTTGTTGCTTTTTCATTATAGTATGCATAATATTAAATTATCTGAAGAGAAACCAGTAAAGAGTACTCATATTCCTTTATTTCTTATACTGAAATGCACATTTTAAGGTTTTCACACTACTTGATGCTTCTACTAGAAAGAAAGAGGAAAGCTGTCCTGTAGTCAATGGGTATGCCAGGTATTACTGCATGTGGCAACATGGTATTTTTTGTACACAATTAACTGTAATTAAACATCACAAGAGGAATCACCAAAAATGTAGGAAGAAAGAAAAACATCTAATTTTCCATATTGCATTTTATCAGCATTGCACAACAATGAATGGGTATCAGAAACAAAGGAATAAGTGTATTAGAAACAAAAGCAATTACAGATATACTGATATAACTCAACAGGTGGAATATTTGCTTTTGTGCAGAAGGTTGTGGGTTCTATTCCCACACCACACAGGTGGATTAATTTTTCCAATAGTGACACTGCAGTGCAGCATAAGGGTATTCTTCACTCCTGGGTATGCCATCCTTCAGATAGGAAATTAATCCAAGGCCTTATCTGCCTGAGTTGGTGATAGCTCAGGTGGATGTAAAAAATTCCATGGCATTTATTGAAATGAATATGGATCTTTTAATTAACACAATATAACGAACATAAACAAAACAATTATTTACATACTTACAGGTACATAGCTACACATTTCTATATACCGTTATAATTCTTCTTCTTCTTCCATAACTGATGCACACTACTTCCACAACCATAATCTAATTTTTCACAATATATCTGCCAAAATCCATTTCGCACTGAATAAAATTTCATTCAGTCTTTCGTTCCAAATAACTGATGTTACATAAACTAAATTATCTACTTTTTCACATATTCTTTCTTCTTGTTCCTATAATATCCATACATAATCATATTCATATCTATATTGTTTAGATCATTAATATTCTCAAAGAATTTTTTTCACCCAACTTTTTCCAGAGTTTAACCACTCTTTTACATTTCATAAAACACTCTTTCAACTTTCTTTTTCTATGGCATAGTCCCTTTTACCAGTAACTTATTTATTACCATTCTCCATAGAAAATCCTGACACCCTGTAATCTTAATACACCACTTTTTCCTTACTTCTGGTATGCTTTCTGGTGGATTTACATAATAATAATAATAATAATAATAATAATGTTTCATCATATTATTTTACCACATCCATCTTCTCTGTCCTATCAATTTTCATTGTCCATGTTAATATTTTTTCATTATTTTTAATTTTTCATTTATACAATATCTAGTTTTCTTATTCTCATCATCTCTCAATTTATTGTAGTTATATTTAAGCATTTTCACCATTAATTTCTTATTCTCTTCCTTTACCCACTTTAATACCAGAGATAAGTACAAGATTAAAGAAGCAGAGTAAATAACTGTATTTACTAACTGCAATCCCCCTTTATCTTTATTTATATACAATATAACCACTTTTCATTAGGTTTAATTTTGAACCCCATATGAAAGAAAACACTAACTGCACAATTTATTTTTCATATTCTTCTTTGATCATCTAAACATTTGACATATATGCTATTTTCCATTAAAACAGAACTCACCAGATAAACCCTTTTCTAGAATGCTAATCTATACATACTCCACATAAAATATATTTATTTCATTTCTTTTCTCAAATTCTCCCACTGCATCATAACTACATCATTTTTCACAAAATTTATCCATAAGAAAGATACTTCATTCATTGAAAAATATACCCCTTCTATTTTCACATCACACAAAAACTTACTTACATTATTCAAGGTCATTCCCATTTTCATAAACATGCATTCAGACAAACCAACACTTCCCTTATCCGTATCGCTTAACAGTATTTTATTTTTATCAACTACAACTATATCATCTGCCAATGTCAAAACTAATGGAAACATAATTTCCTTTTCCACCATATATCTGGCATCTTCCATTTTATAAGGTACTTCAGTCACTACTGCATTCATTACTAATGCAAACAACATCCCATTCATGGGACACCTTTGTCATATACCACAATTCAAGCATATTTCTTTACTCAGCCACCTTTCACTGACATTCTCACTCTGTTATTTTGAAATGCTGACATGCATGTTCTCCTAATTCTATTACCAGTACATACTTTTCCATAATATCCCACAACGCATCATGTCTAACCATATCAAATGCCTTACAAATATCATCTACCATAAGTTTCATATTTTCCCCTTTCACTTGTAATATCCACAATTTCTCAAACCACCAAAAATAATTCCTGGGACTTTTTGCCTTTTATACCACATATACTTTCTTCCATAATGTTTTTCATCCTTTCTTCAATTCCTCACTGTATTATTCTTTTAAACATTTTATAATCTCTATTGTTTAATGTGACATGGCACCATGTTTTTTTTTATTTCATCCTTTTTTCATTTTGCATAACTCTTCATAAACAAACCCTTCTTTTAACCATTCATTGAAAACATTCAAAAAACACTGGGACAGATTCATGATGGCTTGCACGGAGTCTAAGAGTAGAGTAAGACTCCATGCAGCCATCATGTCCGATGAGCGATCCAGGAACAGTCTGTAGGGGCATGTAAGAGAGCTCCTAAAAAGGCTCTTACATGGACAGGGCTGGGACATGCAAATCACTTCAACTGCAGGCAAAAGGCATGCAAATGAGGTAGATTTGCGATTCAGGAAACCCGAACCTGTCCGAGTAAGAGCAGTGTTATTTGCAGAAATGTACTCAGTTGACAACTGAGTACCATTCTGCAAATAGCAAAACGGAGCCGTGACAGCTCCAAATAAAGGTTGCATCCAGTGCAGGAAGCATGCCAATGGCAAAATATGGAAATGTTCCCTGATGCAAAATTAAAATAAAAATATATTTTTTTACGCCGATTTCCGATGTTTAAGCATAGCGCAGTGCCGGGCAAATGGGCTGCGCTCTAAAACCCAGAATACTAAAAATTATAACCCACAAATGTGGATTTTATTGAAATTGTTAATGTATAATGCAAGGGAATGGCAGGCTGAAGACAACATTGTCACCGAGTAGAGGTTGCTAAGGGGGGAAGCTCAGTCTAAGACATGTAACCAAGCATTAGTAGGCAATCCTATGTAAATGAGTGTTAGGATAGTGAATCGCTAGTTTACATAGCAAATGAGCACAGTCCGTGGAGTATAGGAGTAGGATATGGGGAGTAACAGAGTAGAAGATAGGTGACACCATGAGGGGGGTATGTTCGAAAGAAGTGAAGCTCATTGGAGCAGAGTGGCATGTCTGTCAGTTAGACATCACGGAAAGAGGTGTGTCAACAGGTAGGCTAGGGAAAGCCAAGAAATGGAAGGTGTATACCATGGATAACACCAAAGTTTCTTGCTGAGCGTGCATGCGCACGTGTAAACCCGAGTAAGACAGAGTGTGCGTGTGTAAGCGTGAGTGTGCGTATTTAAGCTGGAGTAAGCATGTATAAGGTAAGAGTTGTAAGCGCGTTTGCGCTGGTGTGCGCGTGTGTTAACCCGAATAAGCAACTTTTAGTCCGTGTAAGCATGTGTGCGCGCGTGTTAGCTGCTGTGCGCATGTTTGTGCTTGTGTGCGTGGCGCTCCCCCCTGAGGAAACAGAAAGGAAAAAGGAAGCACAACAAATAGTAGGAAGCTACCAGGGAGTACTAGCAGAGCTAGCAGGTGAAAACAATCACAATCAGGCAATTACACAGACAGTACACTAACCCAGCCCAGCCTAGCACTTAAAACTCTGCCAACAACAGTCCATCATGTTTCTCACAACAGACACTGCAGTAAGCTAATAGAAGTGAAAACTGAAAAAGCTTTACTGAGACAAAGAAATGTTAGGGGCTGCCATTGCTGTTATAAGGCAACATATGCAACATGCTGAGGGTGGTGACAATGGAAATGTTGCTGGACAACCCACAGTGAGGAGACAGAGAAGAGTGTACAGGCCCAGGGTAACCTACCAGGGGCTACATGAGCTGGAGATAGTGGAGTGCTATAGAGTGGACAGAGACCGCCTGCAGCAAATTGTTGAGCTGTGCAGGCTACGCCTCACACACAGAACCAACAGAGGGGAACCCATCTCAGTGGAAACCAAGGTATGTGTTGGCCTAAGAATATTAGCAATAGGTACCTTCCAGAGACCAACTGGTGATATGATGGGATATCACAGGCATCAGCATCTAGGGTGCTACACCAGTTCCTGGATACCATGTCAGCACATGTCAGTGATCATGTATATTTCCCCAATTCCCATGAGGTATTGGCCAGTGTCAAAGGAAAAACAACTTCAAAAAGATCAACACATGGCAGGTTCAGGTTAAGGCACTTTAATCTTGCAGCAAGGAGACAAAAACGTGCTAATACAGAATTTGTCTAACTAGAATCAGGAAGTGAAGCTATTCCTATACATTTCTTACAAGACATTGCCTACAAAGCTGACATAATAAATCACAAGTTCTTTCAATATTATTTCATAGCAGCTGTTTGTCCATGATTTTCTGCTGGCATATCAAGTTTTCAAAAAAACGTCCTAAGAAAAACAACGTGGCCTTGATGACCACCGGTCAGATACAGCTTCTCACTATGCAATGTTACCCTTCAAGGTACTATGGCTAATTCAAGTACAAAGCAAGTACATATTATAGTTCATTTCTTCAAGCAGTCTTTGTTCGATGTATCTTTCTTTTCTGCAACTGTGCATGTTCTCATAACACGAACAGAGCTGATTGTTCAAGTTCAGTAACATTATAGAAAACAGTATTGTTCTATTCATTATTTTCCTGACCTAGCAGATAATCACCTGCTTCTCAGTTAATTTCCAAAAGGCATAAACATGTATTTTGCTGTGCTAGCAAATACTAGGTTAGAGAGCATCTTGCAATTTCTGAAAGCATACTGCAGTTTGAAAAGCATCTTGTAATTTCATACAGAATTAAGCTGTACATAAAATAGAATGAAAATGTGTTAACCCTTTTAGCTTCTAATAAGCACTAAACATATACATTAATAGATATTTTTCTAACATTTCCCCCGTTAATACTTTTTATTCTATTTTCAAAAGCATAAACAGTTGCTTCTTCTCCTAACCTCTTTCTGTTCAGAATTTGCAGTTAAGAGAGTCATTCAGTTTAGACTTATGAAAGTGTTTCACTTTTCAACAGTTCTTCAATTTCAGTACTTTGATACAAAGTCTCAGAAACTGACATGTCTATAAAATCTTTGATCAATCTTTTCATGCATGGAATACCACAACAAACACACACTCCTAACAGAAGTAATCCCACACAAATGGCAATCAGGATGTTCATTAGGATGCTACCCCACCCCCCAAACAAATTCTGGAAAAAATCCGTCAGTGGGTTTGGGCCTGGTTTGGTCATGGCCGACACTTGCTGAATCACCTCAAGATGTTCGTTTATCTCATGCTGGTTGTCAGGAATATACGAACAGCACTCCTCTTTTATTAAAGTGCATGTACCACCTTTCACCGCTAGGGTGAAGTCGAGAGCCATGCGGTTTTGAAGCACCACAGTTCTCATAGTGTTCAGTTCATCGGTTACTAATTCGAGAGCAGAAAAAGTTGCATTGCTCATTACTTTGAGAAGTTTGGACAGTTTTCTCAGCTCCCAAATCGATTTTACTGCGCCATATGCAGGGGCTATACCTGCCCATGATATAATTCTGTCACTCAAGTCCATGTGTGTCAGTTTATCTTTGTTTTTTATGGAGTTATGGTTTCTCCAGCCTGCTTCGATTCGTCCCACTGGATTCTCTGGTCTCTTAATTGGATTTCCAGGTTTCTTGGTGACCTCTCTGACATTCTGAATTTTTCCCTGAGGCAAAACTGCAGTGTGTCGTATGGCCGGAACCAGGTAACCCAAAAAACAACTGCCGGACCAATTCTCAGGTAACCATTTGTATGCCTTCTTCCCACACACAAAATAACAATTCTCTACTTTAGTATTAATATATACTTGCCCTGAATGAAACATTTTCTTATCAATGATAGATAGTTGTTTAAAAAGAACAGGATTACATTGTACTTCATCAACCGTTTTGTGCATTAATTCAAAATATGAGTCATAGTTTGTATCACAAATATAACCTGCATTATTAGCTTTGATATAATATTTGTAAGTAACGGTCACATTACAATTGCTCCAACCCACCTGAACAGTATCATTTTTGTAAAAACATACAATTCCCTTTTGTGTAACAGGCAGGTACAATGCTATTTTGTCTTGTGATTTCACAGTTGTAGTATCAAAAATCAAATTTTCCCAGGTCTCATTGACCCCTAGGGGGACAGCAGTCATTAAAAATCCCCCGTATGCTGTTGGTATAGCTGTGCAAATCCAGCAATTCGAAACATTAAAAGTTTCAGCATACACATATTTGATTGCTTGGTAAGTGTTAAAGTTTGGATGCCAGTCTATGAGTAATGCATCTCGTTTATTCAGTTCAGCTCGTGCGGCTGGAAAAAGGAAAGGCCACAGCAAAAAAAATAATGTTATTAGTATGGTTAACAGAATGATCATGCAATACTTCTGAGGTTGTTCTGTATTTCTATTTGCTCTGTATCTGGTCATTTTGTTCTTGTGTAACAGTAACAAGTTTTTTGTCCAGTTCAAAGTTTTTAACCAATTTACAGTGTGTCAGATGAATCCAGGATGCTCGCTCTGCGATCTTGACTGCAGTGGGTGTTGACAGTAGCACTTGGTACAGCCCTTCCCACTTTGGTGAGGTCCAGTTCTTCCTCTTGATGACTTTCACCCAGACCCACGTGCCTGGGACTACTGCTGCTTCCGATGGTCTGGTTTGTTCTTTATCTGAAACAGAATTTAACTGCAAAAGTTGTTTATTACTTAAAAGTCATCTCATATATTCTGCAAGTGAACTGCCGGCCTCCTGGTCTGCAGGCATGAGAGGTTTCCATTGAGGTATATAGTATGCCCTCCCATATAATTTTTCAAAAGGAGTTAACCCCTTTGCATTCGGAACAGTTCTTATGCTCAATAATGCCAGAGGCAGGCAGTGCACCCAGTTCTTTTGTGTCTCACTAATTAATTTCCTAAGTTTGTTTTTCAAAACCCCATTATGCCTCTCTACTAATCCTGCGGATTGTGGGTGGTATGCACAATGGTTCTTTAAGGAAATTCCAAAATATCGGCTCAACTGTTGTATAGTTTGATTTACAAAGTGTGTGCCATTGTCACTGTAGATCTTTTCCGGTATGCCAAATCTAGGAATCATTTCTTTAACAAGGACTTTTGCAACAGTAGCTGCATCTGGATTTTTGGTCAGAAAAGCTTCCACCCATTTGGAAAACATATCTATAATGACAAGACAATACTTCTTATTTTCGCATTTGTTCAGTTCTATGAAATCCATACAGATAGTATGGAATGGGTACAGTGGTGTTGGGAAACTCCCTTGCTTAGGCGTCAATGCCCCTTGTGCATGATGCTTGTTACAAACATGGCATGCTGCACAAAAATTTTTTGTGTAGTTTGTAAATCCATATGCTGTGAACACTCGGTTCACTAACTGTAACATCCCCCCCTGTTGAGACATGGCATTGCCCATGGCTCAACAAAGCTGCATATCTAAACAAATTAGACAGAAAAATCGTTTTTCCTTCTTTGGAGATGTACAGCCCTTTCTCAAGAATTGCTCCTCGTTTTATCCATTTCTGTTTTTCTACTTTCATAGTAAGTGTCTGCATTGTTTTCAACATTTCTAAATCTAAAATCTCAGAAGGTTGTAATTCCTCACTCAAAAGAAATACTTCTGAAGCTGAAGCTGTTTACTTTGCAGCTGTATCAGCTCTCGCATTACCTTTTGAAATCCTATCCTGTTGCTTGGTATGAGCTACACATTTACAAATAGCTACTTTCTGAGGTAACTGAATAGATTCTAACAAATCTAAAATAAACTGCGCATGATTAATCGGTTTACCAGCAGATGTTATCATTCCTCTATTCTTCCACTGTTGTGCAAAAACATGTACAGTAGAAAAAGCGTTCTGGCTGTCAATAAAAATGTTCACACATTTACCCTTTGCCAACGTACATGCCCTTGTCAAGGCAATCAATTCTGCTGCTTGTGCAGATAAGTTGTGTGTTAAAGACTTTGCTTCTAAAATCTCAGTATCAGAAACTACTGCATACCCCACTAGGCTCTGTCCTGTAGGACCCCTTCTGCATGAGACATCCACGTAATATGTCACCTCGGCATCATCCAAGGGAACAACCGTTAGATCTTTTCTAGGCAGTGTCTTTTGCTCAATTTCCTGCAGGCAGCTGTGTGGTGTGCCATCCGCAGGGGTCGGGAGCAAGGTAGACGGATTTAAAGTCATACATCGTTCAATTGTCATATGAGGTTGGCTCAAGAGTATAGTCATACAGGAAAGATGTCTATTAGGAGAAAGATATGCTACTTTTTCTTGCAGTAAAATAATCGCGACTGCATGAGGCACTCTCAATGTGAGAGGGTGGAACAACACTACTGAGGCTGAAGCCTGTATTGCCATTGCAGCTGCAACTACTGCTTGTACACAGTGGAGCAGGGATCGCGCCACTGGGTCCAGCTGTGATGAATAGTAAGCTATGGGGCATTGCTTATCCCAATGTTGCTGTGTTAACACTGATGTCATATAACCTTGCTTACAATCTACAGTTTGGAAAAAACGTTTATGATAGTTTGGTAATCCTAAAACGAATGAGGATGCTATCAATTGTTTCAGTTTGCAGAAAGCTGATTCTGCTTCTGGTGTCCATTGTAATAAATCTTGTGCTGCCATAGGCTTCTTGTATATCAAGTTGGTTAGTGGAGCAGACTCCAAGGCATAGTTTGGAATGCAACTCCGACAGAAATTAGTCGTACCCAGGAAGGACATAATTTCCTTCTTGGTAGTCGGTTTGGGTGCTTGTAAAATTGCTATTTTCCTATCTTCATCTAATGTTCTGCCTTCTTTGGATATTACATATCCCAGGTATTTAACCTGTTTTCTCCAAAGCTGCAACTTGTTTTTGTTTACTTTATGTCCTTGAGTGGCTAGAAATTGTAGTAATGCTATGGTATCTTCTCTGCATTCTTGTTGGGTGGGGGCTGCCAGCAGGATGTCGTCTACATAAAGTAAAATCTGACTGCCTCTTGGTGGGCTAAATCCCGCCAAGTTGCTTGCCATTTCTTGTGCGAATATTGTTGGGCTTTCACAATACCCCTGTGGTAGTCGCGTATATGTATAGCTTTTCCCCTGAAATGTGAATACAAACCAATATTAGCTGTCAGGGTGTATCGGTATCAAAAAGAACACATTGCTAATATCTACCACAGAAAAATACTTCTGTTGAGGCTTCAAATCGTTCAATTGGGTGTGTGGATCTGGCACCGTAGGTGCTCTAGGTATTACTGCGTCATTTACAGCTTGTAAATCTTGGACCATATGCCATTCTCCGTTTGCTTTCCTGACAGGAAATAAGGGTGTGTTACTGGTGAATCGGGAGATTCTACCAGTACTCCTCCCTTAAGTAAAGCTGCTATTATAGGTTTGATTCCTACTTCTGCATCTTTTCTTAAGGGATACTGTCTCTTTTGTGGTCTAAAAGCTGATTTTGGCGTAATAGTAACTGGTCCTGCTGTACGAATTAGTCCTACATCTGACTTCCCTGTTGACCAGAGAGTTTCTGGTATGCTCCGTAAGGCATTTTCTTCCTCTTCTAGTAAGAGTGCTAATCAGCTGTCCTCGTTAGACTGCAAGTGTACAGCTGGGTGTGTTTGTGTTATCCAATTTAACTTCTGCTTCTGTACTCCCTGTTCTGACAATTCTAACTCTGTCTGTTTTTCCCACTTTGTGACTTTTTTTCCTAGGTCTGCCCATTTCACATCTTTGTCCTTAGTTAAACTAACATGTGGTAATCAATTAGATTTATAGAGTGCAAAGAATTCCTGGGGCAATGAACAGCTAACTACACTGTTCCCTTCTGTGTCCCAGTACAGATTACGTAATACTAATCTGTTTGCATGGTTTTTAAACAGTTCTTGCTCATATTCCTTATCAGGTCCTGGTGTGCTACAATAATACAGAGTACAGTGCAACAAATGCTGTTTATCAGTGTCAAGGGAGGGGGACTTACTGATGGCTACATTCATCAGTTCTTCGGTTACTGCCCCTGGACCAGTCGTGACCAAGTCCTGGCTGTACCAATAAAATGTTTCGCCCTCCGGTCGCACCACAAAAGTATCCATTTGTCGCTGTGCTTCCATACCTTGCATAGTCGGAACTACTGCTATGCCAAATATCTGCATAAGATCTCTGCCCAAAAGGTTTACCAAGCATTTTGCAGAAATAACAATTTTGCTTTTCTGGGTCATCCCTGAAACAGGGTCAGTTATTGTTATATTATGGGAGAGTGGCTCCCGATACAGCTGTCCATTAGCTGCTTTCACAAGAATGTAATCAAATGATTCTGAATTTTCTGGTAGTTTGGAAGGATGTATCAGGGTCCGTGAAGCCCCTGAGTCACACAGGAATTTAACTTCCCTCCCCTCTACCAGAAGTGTAACTTCCGGTTTCGTATCTGCTAAATAGAGCTCTAGGCTCAATAATGCTAAGTCTAAAATTTCACTTTCTTCACCGTCTGTGATTTCTTGCACTTCCTCTATTTCTTCTATCACATCCTCTACTCCTTCTATCACATTTGCATTTGTCTTTTCTTGGTTACTCCCTTCTAGTGATTCTTGACTATCATATAGTCAGTCCTCACCCTCCTTATCTTCCATGGCTACCTTCTTGTTTTGCTTGCAATCCCTTGCTAAATGTCCCTTTTTTCCGCACTTAAAACATTCACCCCTTTTCTTTCTCTTTTCAAACTCCTCTGATCGCTTATCAGATTGTTTGTTCCCTGGGCATTTTTCTTGCCCTTGTTTCCGGACTGTACTACATAAACTTCTGCTCCATCTTCTACAGAAAATACTTGGGCTTTCTTTTTCTTTTTACTGTTAAAATGCCTTTCGGCATGTCTAGTATATTCAAGTAGTGACTGTAATCTACTTGTGCAATGGTCTATCATGTGCTTTGTAATAAAGCTGCTTATAGGCAAAATACTGCCTTTCAAGAATGCATTCTTTAGCTGCTGCTCATACGGCGAATCATGTGTTTGGTCTTCAGGTACCTGCATTCCACAGTGGTTATTAAAACACTCTAATAATCTAGCATAATATCTGTCAACAATTTCACCTTCATGTTGGATGCATTGATTAATGCAAGTCCAGTCTGCTCTAGGCTTCCATTTCTCAGAGATTTGGTCTGTTAGACCTTTCACTCTGTTATCCAGTTCTGCGTTGCTATGTGGGAGTGGCTTGTGTTCTGTGCCACGGGGATTCCAGTTGCCATTGATCATGTGCCAATCTGGACCTACGATTTATCTGACTACTTTTTCTACTTCTTCTCCATTTAAATGATAACTTAACCTCATGCCCTGTAAGTCTTCTAAGAATTTTCTAAAATTAACTTTTGGATGGGGAATTCCCTCTGTGGCTTTCCAGATGTTTTCCGGTGTCCACGGTCTATATACTAGGAGAGTCGGTCCTGCCCTGCCTGTCCTGCCTGAGGATTTGGTACTTCTATGAGTGAACATATCTCTTCTTCACTCATAGCTCGCAAATTTTTGTTCATTTGATATAACTCAGTATCCCCTCTTAAGTTACGTGTTCGAGACCTAGTCTCGATGGGATATCTGACATACGGTCTTGGCTTTGCGGTGACAGCTGGGTGTAGTGGAGGTGGACCAGCTTGTCCACTTGCTTCATATTCTGGTGCAGGAAGCGGAGGGGGCGGAGGGGCTGATGCTATTACCAAATTATTGTCTTCTTTATCTAAGAACATAGCTTTTGAATTATTACTTTTTTTGTTCCCTACGGTTTGCTTCCTCAATCCACCTGTGTGCCTGAGGAATGCCTAATTGATGTTGCTTTTTTACCTGACCTTTTGCATCAGTTTTGAGCTGTTTGACAAGTTTAATAAGCGAGGATTTTTCTAATTTGCCATCAAATTCATATTTATTAACCCATTTTGTGTAGTACCTAACATTGACGGCACGCTGTAATTGCATATATTTTGCATCTTCAGTTAATGGTGGATCTTGGGAACTTTTTGTGCGCTTATTGCCCATATTGTTCTGACTGTTAGAATGTTACGTAACCCTTCTTATTTTCACGTGGTACCACGATTTTTCTGTTTCACAGTTTATCTAGAATAACTGTCTTACCTATTCTGTTTCCCTGATCTATGACAAGACTGCAATCTTTCTGTCCCTGACTTGTACAAAACAAATCTCCTGACAGATGATTCAAATCAAGTCCCTGGTCTAAAACACAAAAAAGGTAAATCTCACCTTACCTGAGCCTCCGTGCTTGATCACAAGGTTCGATGGAAAACTCGTCCTCCAGTCGCAGATCAGAAAAGTGGCTGGCCTCTTTTGAACAACAATTCAGGTGGAGGTCTTTCAGAGCAGAAGAACCGATGTGGTCTCTTCCCCGTACGGTTTCATGCCACCTGGCCCATCTGACCTGAGGCAAAGCGAGAATTTCCGGTCCGAAGGACCAATCTGTCAAAGGAAAAACAACTTCAAAAAGATCAACACACGGCAGGTTCAGGTTAAGGCACTTTAATCTTGCAGCAAGGAGACAAAAACATGCCAATACAGAGTTTGTCTAACTAGAATCAGGAAGTGAAGCTATTCTTATACATTTCTTACAAGACATTGCCTACCAAGCTGATGTAATAAATCACAAGTTCTTTCAATATTATTTCATAGCAGCTGTTTGTCCATGATTTTCTGCTGGCATATCAAGTTTACAAAAAAAGTCCTAAGAAAAACAATGTGGCCTTGATGACCACCGGTCAGATACAGCTTCTCACTATGCAATGTTACCATTCAAGGTACTATGGCTAATTCGAGCACAAAGCAAGTACAGATTATAGTTCATTTCTTCAAGCAGTCTTTGTTCGATGTATCTTTCTTTTCTGCAGCTGTGCATGTTCTCATAACACGAACAGAGCTGATTGTTCAAGTTCAGTAACATTATAGAAAACAGTATTGTTCTATTCATTATTTTCCTGACCTAGCAAATAATCACCTGCTTCTCAGTTAATTTCCAAAAGGCATAAACATGAATTTTGCTGGGGTAGCAAATACTAGGTTAGAGAGCATCTTGCAATTTCAGAAAGCATACTGCAGTTTGAAAAGCATCTTGTAATTTCATACAGAATTAAGCTGTACATAAACTAGAATGAAAATGTGTTAACCCTTTTAGCTTCTAATAAACACTAAACATATACATTAATACATATTTTTCTAACAGCCAGCAATATGCATCTCCTCCAGCAAATAGCGGAATACCCTGAGGTAGTGGGTGCAATAGACTGCACGCACATACTCATCAAATCACCAGCCGGCGAGCGGGGTAGGGTCTACTTCAACCACAAGGGCTTCCCCTCCATCAACTGCCAGGTCGTGTGTGATGCCCAAGGCATAATACTGAATGTGTGTGCAGGCTGCCCTTGGAAGCTACCATGATTCCCATATCTGGCATCTGACGCAGCTGTACCAGACATTTGCCAATGGGGACATCCCACATGGTCACCTAGTGGGGGATGCTGGCTATGCACTGGAGCCGTGGCTGATGACACCCATCAGAAACGCACACACACCTGAACAGGAACGTCATAATGAGGCACACGCACAAACATGTAATGTAATAGAGCGTGTGTTTGGGCTGCTCAAGTCATGGTTCTGGTGCCTGGACACATCTGGTGGAGCCTTGCAGTACTCACCAACTACATGTACCCAAATTGTCATGGTATGTGCTATGCTACATAATATGATCCTGCGAAAACAGCTGCAGCAGGACCAGCATAGGCCTGGGCCAAACAGCCCCCCACCATTGTCAAGGCCATCACAGGCAGAGCGTGACTCAGAGGAGGAACAACCTGAGCCTGCCCCAGTAGGCAGAAGGAGGAGTGCCCAGTATGCTTCAGCCTTGGCAAAGAGGCAACGCATAGCACATACACTGGCTCAGTAGGAACTCTGGAAATGATACCCCTCTCCGAATCGCACATAAAGTAAAAGGGATTCCTAAGTTGACACTACCTGCTTCCAAACGTGTGCAGGGAGTGTTGTATGTGCATCCGACATAGGCAGCCCTGCAGCACCACCTAAGGCATGAATGACATGTGTTAAGCAATATAAAGCAGTGCTAAACAGCAATTACCACCATGTAGTATATGCAAACAAAATCGCACACACCAACTAGCACAACTGTGGTCAATGTTCAGTAATATTGGGCAATGTCCAGCAATGTTGGTGAATATTGAGCAATGTCGGACAAGCCTGGTCTAAGTAGGGCATAGCTGAACAAAAGCCAGCATGCTCATATTTGCTTAACAGGCCCTTAAGCAGTCTGGTCTGCTCAGTATGAAAATATAAAGCAGTGATGGGCCTCGAACCCAGGATACTGTGCACTATAGCCAAAGTACTGAACCACTAAACCATGACAGCATTGCAGTGGTCCACCTGTATGATGGAATGTTGATAAGTCTATGCAAAGTATTCCATGGAAACACTGCAGGCACAGCATAATCCTTGTTGAGTTATGACACAAAGGTGAGTCCTGCAGTGAGAACAGAACCTGACTTCCAACACACACAGTATAAATGTTAATATTGGTCATGTTCGCACACATCAGCAAATGTAGTGGACCTCAGATAGTAACATACTGAAGGTTCACACTGGGCATGCTCACACACTTGAATAAATGAGACAAATGTCAGGCAACAAAACATGTAATGTCAGAACTGGGCATGCTCACACACTTAGGCTATGTCTGAGTACAGCAGTGGGCCACATATCTGGCAGTTGCATGTGTTAACCCAGGAACCTGTCACTATACAGCAATCCGCCCTGTGCACACAGTTATATGACAGACACATCTATAATATAGTGGAACCCTGACATAATCAAATATGTTCTGCAGATACTGAAGTTCTTCATGGAAACTGGTAAAGCAAAGATGATAAAGACCTGCAAACAGTATCAGCAATAAACATTGTGCATCATGAACATAAGCATAGGTTCAGAGGTCGATACTAGGCTATCTGCCCTAGGGCATGTACAAACCTAGCCAGAGTGTGTTTGGCATTCGCAACCCTGTCACATTACTACACTGTGTGTGTGAATAGTAGGTCACACATGATGGCCCATGTACGTTTATGTTAGTGTGCCTCTGTCTAGCAGGGACACAGAGGATATCCCAGGGGTAAATATACAATCACCCATACAGTCGTCAAGATGTCTCCAGTAGGTGGTCAGTGGGTGGCTCTGCCTATGTGAAAATGGGATTACATTCTGTAGTGAGTGGAGCCTCTGGGATAAGAATCTGTCCCTCCACAATGTCCTATTAACATCTGTGCTGAGGTATACGTCCCTGCAGTGTGTAGCTCCAAGGTAGTTGGATATCCTGAGGTGGAGCATGTCCAGTAATACTGGTTTGGGTATAGCTGTAAAGAACAGGCACACATCATATCTGAGTAGGTGGTAAGTGACTGAGTGGAGCTGGAGTTACTGCATCTGAACTATACAGGGTATCTGTATGAGTCCCTAGATCTGCTTGGTGAGGACCGTCCGTGGCCTGTACAGTTGCTGCAGATGTCAGGTAAGGTACACCCCAAATGTGGCATTGTAACCAAGCATGGATGTGATGAGTATAGGGGTACAATGACCTCACTCGATCTAGATGTGAAACCATATGGGATAAGGTGGCACACATAGCAGGTGTGTCCAACCACTTTGGCAATGTGAATGTTAAAGGCGACAGTACAAACAAGTGATGTCCCCAAACCCCTAACAACTCCTACCGTATGTAATGGAGTACTACCTATGTGGCAATGTGTGGGTATGTTGTTACTACCAAAGGAGATGACTATGCAACTAATGGCATTTAGCTGTAGGCCATGGCTCAGGCACCAGTCATCCATCTTTGTGAGACCCTGATTGAGTATGCATGTGGCAGCTGGAGAGTTGATAATGGCACCCAGTTTGCAGTCAAGTGCAAACATGATCAGCCATATTCCCCCTGTGATAGCCTGTACGTAAGACAAATATATACTGAACAAGAGAGATCCCAGGACCAAGTTGTGTGTGATGCCATGTGTAACTGGTGTATAGTCAGACATGGCACCTGCAATCCTCACCATGTGGGTGCTATCCCTGATCTAGGTATCAATCCATTGTGTGAGATATGTGTCCAAATTGACGCTGGTGAGCCTATGCATAATGGCCCAGTGGGTTTTTGTGTTGAATGGTTTTGCAAGGTTCAGGTAGGCTGTGTGGATAGCCGTCCTTATGTCGATGGACCTGTTAGCCATTTAAAGAATACCTACAGATTGAAGAGGCAAGATCTGGCCACAACAATGCTGAAATGAGTAGGACACAGTGTCTGTAGGTTCCTGATGTCTATGTGTAGGAGTCCTATGACAATATGCTCCATAGCTTTGCAGAACAGGCCACATAGGCTTATACGGCAATATTGTCTGTGGTCCATTGTGGCACCAACTCTGTGGAGCAGGACCACTGTCGCAGTACGTCATTCCTTGGGTACATATCCTGTGGTAACTCCGATATTGAACAGTGATGTAATGTGAGGGTTGCGTTTGTCATAATGCTCGTGTACGATGCAGGCTGGGACACCATCTGGTCACATTGATACTGTGATGTATGCTGTGGGGAGGGCAGCACTCACCTGTTACTGTGTGATGTCAGGGAGGTTATACTCTGTTGGGATGGATAGTTGCCCCTTAGGGTGGATGGGTGGGAGACATCTGCACTGAACCTGTTTGCCAAGATGTAGGCAATGCCAGTGGGTTCAGGGTAGGTTTAGTCAATATGCAGTAGCTCAAAGCATATCAGTGAGTGTCCACCCAGGTTCCTGACATAACTGAAGAAGGCCGTGTGATGGTCCTACGTGTCAGGTGCAACTGTCTGGTAGAAGCGGCCCTTAGAAAAGTCCATGAGTGATTGTAGCTGTCTGCTAGTACAGATCACAGATGCCTTCCCTATCTGAGATTGTGCTCTATCATGTAGTAGCGTCCTCTTGACATTGTACAGCTTATTAATGGCTGGGGTCTACCAGACAGGTCCCCTGCCATTGTAGTAGTGGGTCTTGTTGTTATTTGGGAGAGCACAATCCATGCAGTCCACTAGGTGTCCATAGAATGTGTATGTAAAGGATGCAGCAGTGTGAGCCGTATATGCCACTGTCTCAGGATCTCTGAAGGATACCACCTTGCTTCGGTGAAGTGAGATGTTGGCTCATGGGAAGTTCACCAAGATTACCCAGGATGGGTATGTGGAGGGTATATGTATGTCCTGTGAGATACATGTATGTTCTGACCGTACCAATGAGGGGTATATCGCTGGTGTGGAACATAGAGTCCCCATGTTGGTGATGAGCAGGTCCAATATGTATTCCCCCTTGTGGCTGTGCTGACTGGTTGTGCCAAAGCATATGAGTCCACAAATTGTAGTGACTGTTGGGTGAGGTTGTCAGGGCTTGAGTAGTATCCCCAGTCAATATGTGTGTATATGAAGTCACACAATATAATGGTGTCTGTGGAGACCTGCAAATTCTACATAGTTTCCACAAAAGCAGAGTATGGTTCCTGAGTTTGGGAGTGTGTTCTGTAGCAGGCAACAAACTGAAAGGCAATATTGCACAATGGTAGTTGTCTATGTATGGTCTGTGATGCTTTGTGCAGTGCTACTAACCTGGAGGTGTGTGTATCTGTGATGTATATGGATACTCCCCCTAGTTGTGTTGTCTGTTCCAAGTCTTGTTGTCAGACAGCATGGTATGAAACATAACCTGGTAGTGCTGGTGTGCATAAGCGAGCCTGAACCAGGTGTCTGTCAGTGCACAGATATTGCTCTCCTCCATACTGAGGAGAGTCCTGAGTGGCCACAATATGAGGTTAACACAACTGTTGTTGAGCAGCATTACCCTTAGTTTCATTTAACCTGTAATGTCTATGGAGGTGGGTTTGTCTTCTGAGCCCTGCGTAAAAAAGGCACTCTGGTGGTAGCAAGAGCCTTAGCCAGCATACCAAAGTCCAAGGGTGACAGGTGCAAGCTGTCCATAGTGAAGCTACGTGGCATGTTGAGCATGTCACCATATGCTGACAGACACTGTATCCCCTATGAATGAAACAAATTTGTTAGCCAACTGTTAAATGTGATATGTGTGTCAGTATACTGTGATATCATAATTGGTGAGTGTAAGATGCTAGACAAGGTCAGGGTCATACTGGCCTGGGCTACATGATCAGAGTGTACCTCCATGTATCATGTCATGTGGTCCAGGGAGTAACGTCTGAGGTGACACACACCAGCATGGACAATGATGGTGCCAGTCTTGTACTTGCTTTGGAGTGACCTGACTGCCTGTGTTATGTGGCAGATCCTGGCACCCAACAGACAACCCAAAGTGACTATTCCCTTGTCAGGGCTGGTGAGTGGTACGTCAGTGTGTCTGAACATAAGTGTCGCCTATTACAAGTGTATTAGGTGAGTTTTTTTAGCCCGAAAGGCAGTGACTGTGTGGCACACTGACATTGTGAACTTAGTGATATGTGAGTATTGTAGTGGGGTAGCAGGTGTGTGTGTGTCTGCTTTGGAGGCCTCTGCTGCTTAGGTAGAGTACATTTACAGCATCCGAGTATGTCAATGTGTGCTAATGTGGTTTGAGTGCTGTTGCTAGAGGATATGTGAGACTGATATGTGGTGTGTGTGGTTACCTTCACCACCTGATACACTGTGCCAGTCATGGGTCGAGAGACTTCATCTCCCTGTATGTCTATATAGGTGCATCTCACACATATATCTGAGTTTGTAGGGAGGAGGAGAGGGTTGTCTGTGTACATGAGGCAGATGTAACATTGTGTCAACATCACAGTATCCACCAGCTGGACTGAAGAGTACACACAAAACCGACCCCTGGACATGCCAGGATATTATCATGACATACTCAGTAGCCTGATCACAAAGGATCAGTAGGGTGTTAAGCATGTAAAAGAGTATAACAGGGATTAGTGTTCATGTTTGTTAGTGTGTTGTAAAGAGGAGCTGAGAAGGAGTCCAGACTGAATCATGGCACCTCCTAAAGCTATGTCATAAATATCAGTGTACACACATATATGTCCTGAGTCAGGGCCAACTGTACCTGAGTGTCAATGCCGACATCATGACAGACAGGCCCATATGTACATACCCATACCCCACTGACAATAGTCCACATCATCATACCAGGAGATATTACATGTAGAATGGAGGAGCAGCTACCCCCACTGACAAAAGCATGGCAGCAGGTGGAATACATTGATTCCCAATATGTGTCATGCGCAAACTACAGAACAAACAGATCATGCACCTGAACAGTAAGCTGAGCCGCACCCCCTACACAGGATGTGGAACCGTTGAATGTGTCACAGCTACATATGGCACTCCCTACAAGTGTTGGTGCACAACACACCATGGGAAGTCAAGTCCAGTATGCCTATGAGGTCTGATCTGCAAGATCATGGAGTCCATTATGGTTGCAGTCATAAACAGAGCTATTGGAAGCTGACACACACACAACCCTACCAACTGTGGTATGTTCATGTGCGGATCATGGTTCCCAAGCATGCTAGACTGTTTGCAAGGCAGCCACCCAGGACATACATCAATGAACACACCTACACATGTGTCACATAGACTTTGAGTAGCCCTTTATCAACATCCCAGACACATGTAGTATCCACAAAACCAAGAAGCTGTGCATAAATATGTGTTGACATATGACGGAATGTCAATGTGTCCACAGATAGATCACACAAGGTAAGGATACTGAGGTCATGTTCAAGCTGTTGACACCTGCTGACCCACATGGACCATTCCTGGAATGGCATAAAACAAAGTGTACACACATCACCATGTCCAGTCTGATTATGTCACCATCCTATAAATACAGCAGGAGAAGGGAAACCAGCTAGTAAAGCAAATAGCTCGCCGTGTTAGTGCGTCTCTCTCTAGTATCATAACATAGTTAGGTAGGGGTTTGAATCCTGCAAACCATGAGTGTGTGTGTGTGTGTGTGTGTGTGTGTGTGTGTGTGTGTGTGTGTGTGTGTGTGTGTGTGGTGGGGGGGTTGTGTGTATGTGTGCAATTGTCTTTGAAAGGAGTGTCCTTTTTGGAGACTGGGAAAACACACTAAAAGAGGTACATTCCTCTTTGGAAAGACTGATAATGTCACCATCCTAGAAATACAGCAGGAGAAGGGAAACCAGCCAGTAAAACAAATAGCGCACCATGCTAATGCGTCTCTCTCTAGTATCATAACATAAGTAGGTAGGGGTTTGAATCCTGCAAACGCTGACTGTGTGGGGGGTGTATGTGTGCAATTGTCTTTGAAAAGAGTGCCCTTTTTGGAGACTGGGAAAACACACTAGAAGATATACATTCCTCTTTGGAAAGACTGATGATGTCACCATCCTAGAAATACAGCAGGAGAAGGGAAACCAGCCAGTAAAACAAATAGCGCGCAGTGCTAATGCGTCACTCTCTAATATCATAACATAGGTAGGTAGGGGTTTGAATCCTGCAACCGCTGACTGTGTGTGTGTGGGGGGGGGGGTGTATGTGTGCAATTGTCTTTGAAAGGAGTGCCCTTTTTGGAGAATGGGAAAACACACTAGAAGATGTACATTCCTCTTTGGAAAGACTGATGATGTCACCATCCTAGAAATACAGCAGGAGAAGAGAAACCAGCCAGTAAAACAAATAGTGTGCCGTGCTAATGCATCTCTCTCTAGTATCATAACATAGGTAGGTAGGGGTTTGAATCCTGCAAATGCTGACGGGGGTGTGTGTATGCGTGTAGTTTCCTTTGAGAGGTGTTCCTTTTTGGAGACTGGGAAAACCCAATAAAGGAGGTACATTCCTCTTTGGAAAGTCTGATGATGTCACCATCCTACAAATACAGCAGGAGAAGGTAAAGCAAATAGCGCACCATGTTAATGCGTCACTCTCTAGTATCATAACATTGTTCGGTAGGGGTTTGAATCCTGCAAATGCTGACTGTGTGTGTGTCACTGTTGGTCAACACGGTGTGGGTTTTGCTTTTACTATGGTATGATGACAACAGTAAGTGCATTGCAGACATCAGGTATCTTCGTGGCAAATATATATGTGTACATTTCCCCTCAATCAGTACATAGGTGTGAAGCCTGCATACTACATGAATACATTTGTTTCCATTGACAGGTTGTGCCGCTGCTACTCAGATCGTAGGTCACATATGTATGTATGTGACATGGCCATCCACTGTTGTGTTCTGTGACCAAGGTCATCTGTGGCACACACACCCATGGCAGTTGCTGAAGAGTAGTGTGAGTGAGGGTATATGGCTGGGGTATATGTCAGACATGGTCATACACAACAAAGTCTGCCAAGAATGGACAGTCTTTGTAGGTGTACAACTGTCTTGTGGATATGCATTCAGGCCTCTAATGTCTGTGATACACCTTGGGACTCCACAATACCTATGGATATGTAGATACGAACGGACACATGACATAACATGGGTCTGTATGTACACAATGGTACCCGACATACATGTTGAGGGCTACCACTGGTGTGGTACTGACAGGACACTATGTATAGTACATGAGGATGACTATGCCATAGTCGGCTTACTGCTATACAGCATGTATCACACAACAGGTATCTGTCTGTATAATACCCTTGTGTAGGATATGCGTCCCATCCAGGGAATGCATTGTAGGCCATTCCATGCATTCCCAGATTTGGATGGACACATCCCTAGTGTGTCTGCATGTACCTAAGGGGGCTATATGACACACAGGTGTGGTCACAGTAATGGGTGGCAGTCATCACCACTGGTTAGTGTTATAGTGTAGCACCGGAAGGATCCAATTGATACTGGGTTTCCTACTATTGTGTGTCATTTGTCAGGACATCATCCAATGATTGCTTATAGTCATGCTGTTGAGGTTGTGTATACTACCAGACTGCAAATCATTGACTGATATTAACGGTATCACCCGCAGCATAGTGTCAACCCATGTCATACACATGTCTACCCATGTTAGTACATAACTGTAGTAGAATGCATACTGGCCATTGAAAGATGCAATGGGATGTTAATAATGTGTACTACGGTATGCCACACGTCCCATGTGTCCACTATGCACGTACATCCAGACAGTGCGCACCCACCATGTTCACAGATGTACACTTGCTAATCTGTACTGCACACATCACACACATACTGTCCACTCGCTAACACATGCTGGCAACACATCACACATCAGCCAAGTGGCACATGGGTGGATAATACATACTCAGACCTAACAGTGGTGTAAACAATGTTACATTGACAAACAGAGCTTTGATGCACAATGTCTGCTCAAATATACCTACAAGGATGTAGTTAGACTTCCTTGTTGACAACTAGCTATTAATGCTACACTGCTATAGTGTCACCCTGTGCATCAGCACCATGTTAGCCTGTCCCTCCGTCGATAATGCAGATGACAGGAGGCGGCACAGGTATCATCATATGCACAGGGCATTTTGTTGTTTGCCAGATCCTGACATTGACCCATCCAATCGACATGTGTGTGTGTGTGTGTGTGTGTGTGTGTGTGTGTGTGTGTGTGTGGGACAACAGTACAGCATGGGCCAATGTTGATGTAATGTGTGTGTGTATGTGTAAGCCCTACTTGTTTGCTTAATGTGTGTGTGTTTGCATGCACACAGCTCCACCATGTGGCTGCCATATACGGTGGTTTGTGGGACAGCCACAGACTGTACCTGCTTGGCTGTACAGATCACTGTCTCCAGCCATGGACACAGTATCTGTGCCTGGCAGGGGAGCTACGGATGGTGTCAGGTACCAACCCTGACTGGGTACTGTCACCAGAGGCAGAGGTATGATGACTGGACCCATGTCCCTGCTGGGACTGGCCAGAGCCACGTGCACGTGGTCTACTGGGACGGACGATGGAAAGGCCAGCCCCAGCATTGCTGGGGCTGGTACTGCCACTATGGGAGTGGCTGTGAGCTGTGGGCCATCTGCGACCACTGCCAGCTGTTGCTGGCATGCGTCCGCATCAATGTCGCAACCAACCCGCATGGTCCTGGCATGAGGAAGACATGTTGTGGAGGGCATCTATTGTCTCCCCCCCCCAACGTCTATCAATGACCTCGGTGTATGTCCGGATGGCACTGGCAAGGTCACGGATGCTGTCATTGATAGCAGTGTTATATGCCCTCTGCGCCTAAGTCCCTGCCTGATGTACTGTTCCATACGTGCCTGAGCCTGCATTACAGCCTGGAACATAGTGGTCATCGTAAGACCTGTGAGGGCCCACCTGCCAGGGGCAATATATCCAGTGGTGCTCCCCCGAGAACCCCTGGACCTCCGCCTATGTGGTACTGTTGCGGGTTTATGGTTATGGCTGCTATGAGGGGATGCACGTGCCATGGGTACCACACTCTCCTGGTCAATGCCAACTATATGCTGTCCCTCCCCTATGGCCATTGGTGGTGAGGGATGTAATGGCAGTATGAGTGTGCACATAGATGGGGTTGAACGCTGTGTACTGTCGATTGGTGGACCAACGACAGACCCTGTCAAATCTCCCTGTGCGAAAATACATGTTTCATCATCACCACTATCCATGGCAGTGGCTTCATGTCCCCTGCTGCTTTCGCCAAGCCCTACCTCAGCACCTGTGAGAGGAAGACAGGAAACACACATTATGGTCTGCACATGCACACAGGCACACAGGAACACATGCACACAGGAACACAGGAACACATCCCCACTCCTCACTACAGCAGATACACACACACAACAGACTTCCAAATCCTACTCAATACTGGTTGAAGGTGGGTGACAGTATCACAAGGCAAACAGTCACGCACACGTGTCAGCATGCAGAATAAGTGTTGCTCAAGACCATGCAGTATGAGTGTAGACAGCCATAGTTGATGACAGTGTACATGGCTGTGGTGCATGTGTGTACATGTTCAGTGATTGCCTACACCCTGGAACACAATGTGTACAAGGACACAACATTTCTGTGCAAGTATTATAAGCTCTGCAATGTCTTGTGCACCATCACACACAGGTATGCATACCATGGCTGCGTGTGTTATCTGTGTGTCACATGGATTTCCATGTCTGATTGCAGTGTCTGTGTCTGTAGCAGATAATTGTGGACACAAGTGTAGCACATGCATGCTATGTACACACACAGGATGGGTGGTGCATGTATACTTGATGGGATACCAATCCTGGACATGGCCATTGTAACAGTATGGGGTGTAGTACCATTAGCCATCATCATCATGCATCATGTGGTCACTCAAGGCCACTAAAGTATGCTAGACCACCACCTAGCAAGCTGTACCTGAACCGCAGTGCCATGGCTAAGTTCACAATTACACAGCCACATTGCACAAGGGTGTGTGAGGTGTCCAATAGGGAGAATTGCCTAACATGACTGTGTTATTTGTTGAGGAGTGTTGCACAGCCCCATCCTAGGCCCCTACCCCTCAGGTATGGTATGTGTGGTGTGTGGATGACATGTGGGATACTGAAGTGTGACCTGCCAGCGGGTGTCTGGTTACACTATGTGTAGCATGTTGAGGTGTACTACGTATGACAAATGTGTTATGTTGTGTACATGTGTGTCAACTATGCCTATCCAATGTGCAGTACAGTGTTGCCACATTTGTGTCTGATGCTCTCTGCATTGCATGTGAATGAGGCAGCTACTGACATTACTGAGATGTTTCACGTCTCACAGCAAACATGCACAGCATGCATTATACGTAGGTGTGTTATGTGTACATGGTCTACACCTCACCTATGACATGCACAGTTCAATACCAAGTTTAAAGTGTTAACACACTCACCAGCATGTAACATCTGCCCTACTGTCACACCAGAGGGACCTGCAAGAATATGACACAGTCTGTCAGTGGCCACACCTGTGGCATTGAGACTGTGAGTGTGCTAAACTACATTAGAACAACAGGCATAGGTGTACAGATACTATTCAAATTATCAGTATTGCACACAATAGGCAGCACAACTGCTAAACACAGTACACATCTCACACATGCATAATCTAACAATACAGGTAACAGTAGTCTACATCTAGGGCATGTTACCTGCACGCTCCATGTCACTATGCTGGGTGGCTCCGGCCTCCATGATGACACATGTGTGATGTTGTTGTTGCTGTAGGCCAGGGGCCACCACACTTAGCAGCAGTTCCTCCAGTCTGGTGAGGGGGGGTGTATGGCCACCCCACCAACTGTGGCAAGCTGTTGTCTGTGGATATCAGACGCATGCCGTAGGACATGTTTGATTAAATCACTGCAGTGATGGTGTACCTGCTCATATGTCCGGTTATGCATGCCTATGTCATTTACCCAACAAACAAGTTCTTGCCACAGTGCAGTACGCTCCTGCTGGTGCTGGCCCTTGAAAACAGCAGGGTATAGTGCTGTACCAGGCTGTGGTGGATTTCCTGTTCCTTTGCAGCTGTGTAGCAGGGGTTCCTGTGATGAGCCATAAGCCTGGAAGACAAGTAAATGATATGTGTGAGCAAGTCATGTGGCACACTTAACATTATACAGTACAGATATCAGTTAACTGCCATATATA
Source organism: Protopterus annectens (assembly GCF_019279795.1). Taxonomy (NCBI): domain Eukaryota; kingdom Metazoa; phylum Chordata; order Ceratodontiformes; family Protopteridae; genus Protopterus; species Protopterus annectens. The sequence continues at coordinate 1,609,589,883 of NC_056743.1, read as the reverse complement.
GCATCTGTTCGTCTGTCAGAGGATACACACATTCAATACCACATATCAGTGCTCAGCCCACAACTGGCTGACAGTGCCTGCCACACTCCATATGACACACCAGTATACACCAGTACTCGGCTCACTGTTTGGGATCCAATGCACAGCCTTGCCAGGGGGGTACATATCAAGCTGATGCATGCAGATATATGTCATCCATTGCAATGAATGTGAAGTACAGTTACAGTATAACCAGTAACCCACCATAGTCGTTGATGCCATACCCCTACCTAACATATGTGCACAGTTGTTAATATAGCTGGCATACTGCTGTAACAGAGTATACATGTTGCTAGGTACACACGCAAACCCTGCATCACACATGTGATTGCAGACATGGTACAGGCATCATTACACACACATCAGACATTCATACCATACACAAATGTATGCTAACACAGATGAGCATTTGCTATGTACCTTACAGTACTGTGTGCCCCTACTTACAGATATCTATGCTTGAGGAATATAATCTGTGCAGACTGCAGGAAACACACAAGATAGTGTTACCAGGGAATGTGAACATACACCATACTGTGCTGTTTACGCCTACAGATTCAGGTGGTACAACAGTTCTAATGTCGGATGGAGTCACCAGCAGTACCACTTACTGAGCACACATGTATTGCATCAGCCTATGACGGGACACCACAGTTGTACACAAGGACCTACATCACAACATATACCATCCTACTATGTCTGCATCCCAATAACTGACACATCTTTCTCTGGCCTCACACGTAGGACACAAACGACCATGATGGAAACAACCTCACTCCTAGCTACCACACCGTCACAGACCTTGCACACATTCACTGTCACACTCATTCCACCTCACATAGCTGGTATTGCACTGTGTACATGTCTGTATGCATTGTGTCATAAGTAGGTAATACGCTATTGCCCCTGGGGCCTACAGCAGCCTAGCCATATGCTACCCTGGCCTGTGGCACACATGTAATTAGATTTCACTTCCTCCTGTCAACTGGATACACAGAGGTGATTCCCAGGGCATGTTACCTATCCCCCAGACAATCATCAGGGGTATGTCTGACATCTGCTACTGAGGAGCCTTGTTTGTTCATGCTATGTGGTTTACTCCAGAGTATGGCATATTTGCCAACAGGAGCCTATCCCTCCAGCATGTGCTGTTTAGTGATGTTGCGTGCACTAGGGACCTAGGCCATGTAGCCCAGTGGGATTGTGAGGTATTGACATGGTGGTTGTCTGACTGCTATGGATGTGGCATGTCTCTGTATGTTTGGCAGAGGTAACCTCTGGGTGGCCGGTATACAACGCACTGTAGCTGTGGCTATGTGAGTCAGTCTGCATAGGGTATGTGTATCAGGGCAGTATTACCCTTTGTGAGGTATGTCTGTGGACTTTCCACTTGCTGTAGTTGTCATGTGAGGTACATACCACAATGGGCATTGTGATGAGTACAGGGGAACATTGACCTATATTTCCGTACATGACACATCGTTTGTGATTACATGTACCATGTAGACAGATTGCAAGACTAGTGTGGCACTGTGAATATCAAAGGGGAGGCTACTGTCCACCTGTGTTCCATGTTCCCTTCTGACACCTTCAGTGTTAGTCAGGCAACCACCTATCTGGTAGTTAGTGGGTAAAGTGTTTTGGAATGGGGTATGGCAATGCAGTATCAACACTGGTGTTCAGTCCATGCCTTGGTCACCAGGCACCTGTTGCAATACGTCTGACCCTGTGTCTTCCTCTCTCACTATATATATATATATATATATATATATATATATATATATATATATATATATATAATTCTCTTTCGGCTTTTCCCGTTAGGGGTCGCCACAGCGGATCATCTCTTTCCATTTCTTCCTATCCTCTGCATCTTGCTCTGTCACACCAACCGCCTGCATGTCCTCTCTCACCACGTCCATAAACCTTATCTTAGGCCTTCCTCTATTCCTCTTACCTGGCAGCTCCATCCTTAGCATCTTTTTCCCAATATACCCATCATCCCTCCTCAGCAAATGTCCAAACCAACGCAATCTGCCTCTTGCTTTGTCTCCAAACTTTCCAACATGAGCTGACCCTCTAATATACTGATTCCTAATCCTATCCATCCTAGTCACACCGATTGCAAATCTTAACATCTTTAACTCTGACACATCCAGCTCTGACTCCTGCCTTTTTGTCAATGCCACTGTCTCCAACCCATATAACATAGCTGGTCTCACTACACTCTTGTAGACCTTCCCTTTCACTCTTACTGATACCCGTCTGTCACAAATCACTCCTGACACTCTTCTCCACCCATTCCACCCTGCCTGTACTCTCTTCTTCACCTCTCTTCCACATTCACCATTACTCTGAACTGTTGATCCCAAGTACTTAAACTCGTCCACCTTTACCAACTCTACTCCCTGCATCCTCACCATTCCTCTACCCTCCCTCTCATTCACACACATATATTCTGTCTTCGCCCTGCTGACCCTCATTCCTCTGCTCTCTAGAGCATATCTCCACCTCTCCAGAGTCTCCTCAACCTGATTCCTACTCTCACTACAGATCACAATGTCATCTGCAAACATCATAGTCCACGGGGCCTCCTGTCTGATCTCATCTGTCAACCTGTCCATCACCACTGCAAATAAGAAAGGACTCAGAGCTGATCCTTGATGTAATCCCACCTCCACCTTAAACAGATCTGTCACTCCCACTGCAGTCCTCACCACTGCCACACTACCCTCGTACATATCCTGTACCACTCTTACGCATTCTCTGCCACTCCCGACTTCCTCATACAATACCACAACTCTTCTCTAGGCACCCTGTCATATGCTTTCTCCAAGTCTACAAAGACACAATGCAACTCCTTCTGACCTTCTCTGTATTTCTCCAACAACACTCTCAGAGCAAACATTGCATCTGTAGTGCTCTTTCCTGGCATGAAACCATACTGCTGATCACTAATCATCACCTCCCTTCTTAACCTTGCTTCCACTACTCTTTCCCATAACATCAAGCTGTGACTAATCAGTTTTATCCCTCTGTAGTTACTGCAGCTCTGCACATCACCCTTATTCTTAAAGATAGGTACCAAAA
>NC_056743.1:1609541754-1609581754 GCF_019279795.1 Protopterus annectens | reverse complement strand
GTGATCCCTGGGGTGAATTTCCTTTCTCCCATCCAATCGTCAAGGTTCCTCTTGAAGAGGTCCAAAGAGGCACTCTGCTTGACATGTATGGGCAATCTATTCCAGCGTCTGGGGAGTCTCTGGGTCAGGAACCTATCCCTCCAGCATGTTTTGTTTATTGTGATGACAAGGTTTAGATCCCTGGAGCGTGTAGCTCTGAGGGATTGGGATTTCTTTAAGTGTAGCATGTCCAACAGCTCTGGGTTTGACATGGCCCTGTATGTCAAGCAGAGATCGCCTCTGAGTAGACGATATGCGACAGAGTATAGCTGGAGTTTTTTAAGGCGGTCAGCGTAGGGCATCTGCTTTAGGCCTGTGATTCTTTTAGTGAGGTATTTCTGAGGCCTTTCCAGTTGTTGCAGATGTCTTGAGAGGTACATACCAAATGGGGCGTTGTATTCTATAATGGGTCTAATGAGGGATGAGTACAGTGGGACAATGACCTCCTTTTTCTGGATGAAAAGCCCTTTGTGATGAGGTGTGCCACATAGAAGGATTTCCTGACTGTTGTGGAGATGTGGTTATCGAAGGTGAGACCACTGTCCACCTGTGTCCCTAAGTCTCTTATCACACTTTCTGTGTTTAGTGTACTGCCACCTATATGGTAATTCATGGATACATGTTTTTCCCAAAGGGATAACAATACATTTCTTGGCATTGAGCTTGAGCCCATGGCTCTGGCACCAAGCATCTGTTTCTGTAAGGCCCTTTTGTAGAGTATCCACATCATTTGGGGATTCAATAATGGCTCCCAGTTTGCAGTCATCTGCAAACTTTGTTAGCCAGAGTCCCTTAGTGTTGACCTGTACTTCAGAGAAGTAGATGCCAAACAAGAGCGGCCCCAGGACTGAACCCTGCGGTACTCCACTTGTCACTTGTCTGGAGCTGGATTTGGAGTCGGCTACTTTTACAGTGTGGGTTCTATCAGTAAGCCATTTAGCAACCCATTGGGTGACATAGGGATTAATGCCCAACTTAGTAAGTTTATCTATGATTCCAGAGTGGGGGTGGTGTCAAAGGCCTTGGCAAGGTCTAGATAGGCTGTGTGGACCACCTTACCCTTGTCCATGGCTCTGGAGACTGATTCAAAGAAGTCAATCAGGTTCAGGAGACAAGATCGCCCTTCACAAACCCAAACTGGGTGGGGTCCAGTGTTTGAAGGTTGCCAATGTCTTTGTTTATAAGTTCCATGATAATACGCTCCATGGCCTTGCAGATAAGGCTTGTCAGACTGATGGGACGGTAGTTTCCGGGATCCAAGGTGGATCCCCTTGTGGATTGGGATAACTGTAGCTCTGCGCCACTCAGTGGGCACGAAACCTGAGGTGAGGCTATGATTAAACATGACACTTAGGTGAGGTGCCAGTTCATATTGTAGTTCATGTAGTACACAGCCCGGGATGTCATCTGGTCCCATGGATGCTGTATTCTTGGCTTTAGAGAGTGTGTTTTGTACCTGTGTGGCCGTTATTACTGGAATTTGGCAATCTTCCGGTATTGAGATGGGCCATTTAGGGGTGAGAGGGGGTGAAGTTGGCACTGAATCGATCTGCCAGGATATTGGCAATATCCTTTGGATCAGTATATTTAATGCCATTCTGTTTTAGCTCAGTGCATATCTGAGCATTGCCATTTAGATTCTTGACATAGTTATAGAATGCTTTGTGGTTGTCTTTGGAATCTTTGGCAATTTTATTTTCGTAACTAGCTTTGGAGGATTTTATGAGGCATCTCAGTTTCTTACTGAGGCCAGTAAGGGAGTTTTTTGCATCCTGGGATCTTCCTCTTTTCTGCAAAAGTTTCTTCCTTTTGTTGTAAAGTTTGTTTATGGCAGGGGACCACCAGATTGGCTTCCTTTTTTTGGATGAGAGCATTTTGGTTCTATTTGGGATGGCACGATTCATGCATGAGTGGATGTGCTCGTACAGTGCCTTAGTGTAGGATTCAGCAGTTGAACTTTCAGTTCCCGTCTGCATTAACAGCGGGAACAGCACCTGAACAATGGCATTGTCACAGATGGTTGCTAGCAGTACATGGCTACATCTTTTGCTATTTCTGTGTTGTACTTCTACATAAGGGCATGCTTGTGGAATTCATTCTACAACTATTTGCAGAGTGTGTAACAGCAGACAAGCTGATATGCCTGTGTGTTTCTGACTCTTCCAGGCCACAGATACTCTCACGTATATATTTGAACAGCCTCAGGGAAAGGTACATATAACTGGGATACACCTGTGATATAGTTCTGACATTTCTCAGTTCAGACTTTGGGTGATTCAGAGCATTTCTATTACTACACCTTTTCTGACATGCAAGTGGTGTCTACTCTCACTTATTGACATTTGTTATGAAGTGAGATTCATCACCTTTCTGCCTACTGTTAGTACATTTCACAGGGAGTCAGAGGGGCACAGTTAACGTTTGTTTACTAATCAGGGTCATCACTGTATATGCCAGTGTGTATCCTGCTCTGATACTGTGTGGGGTTTGTAAGCTGCTACTGTAACCTTATTCCCTACTAGCATGGCTGATTCTCTTTTCACAGTCATGTCATGCAATTCAACAACACCTGCTGGTTAAGGCCCACAGTACAAGATTTGTGTTATGGCATTCCTATTTTTCCTTTACATTCCCTCATAGTAATGCATGATGTATTTATTACAGCACCAAGTTATTGTATATCTGCTGTGGCTCAGTGGTAATTCATGCAGTTTAGTGTGTCCAAGGTCTGGGGTTCGAGACTGACAGGGGTATTTTATTTTGCTGATGAGCAGACTACAGGCCTTGTCATACAGAGTGACTAAGGCACTTTTAAGCAGTTGTAAGCGGGTTTGCACGAGTTTTCGCGATGCTTAGCTACACTTATCTATGCTTAGCTAAGCGCACACAAGCGCATACCCGCTGATTACTGCTTAAAAGTGCTTACTCCCACTAACACCTGCGCTAATTTTTTTTAAAGAAAAAAAATGGGGAAATAGGAAAGTGGTGAAAAAGGGGGCACAAAGAGGGTAGGACAGTAGGAAAACAAGCTCAGGATGTGCAGGAAGGATGTAGGGAAGGCCCATAGCTGTCCAATTCTTTACCAGCAACAGCTGTGCATATGTTAGAAATTTAGAGTGAGATTTGAAACCTTCCACCCCTGAGAGAGGAGTGAGGACAACAAAGTATGTTGTACAGCCAATTGTAATTATCAGTTTACATGTCCAGCAGACATGTGTCCGAAATGGGCAGCTATGTATGGGGCATAATTTTTTTGCGGGTACAGATTGCCCTTTTTTTATTTTTTTTTCAGGTAAGAGTAGAATGTGAGGTAAAGGAAGTATGAATATTGAGGGAGGTGGGTTGGGGAGGTTAACAGACAAGACAAACAAGACGCATACAGGGGCGGAGTATGACACATGTGGTGGGTGCACACAATTAACGGGGACGGATGTTTGGATATCGCAAGCCCATGAGCCCACAGATGGCAACAGTGGAACTGAGATCCTCACCCATGGGCAGTTACCACTGTGCCTTCACAGCCCAGGCCGAGGCTGTGCTGGGGGCTGGATAGGAGGGGCAGGCACACCCATAAGTTGCGCCACTCTCACCTCAAGCTGGCGTAAGGGATCAGTCATGGAATGCCTGATCTCACTACGCACCACAGACCGGACCATTTGGAGGGTGAGTGGAGGCTCTCCTCTGGCCAGGCTTGCAGAGGGGGGGTGAGCCCCATCCCCTGCAGCGCTTCTACCCAAAGGTGGCACAGGGCCACCGGAGGAGGAGGTCCCGGGCTGGGCACTGGTGCCAGGTGCAATCGCCAGCTGAGGTGGGAGAGGTGGGTCCGCTGGGACCCGCCTTCCCAGTTGTCCTATGTTTAGCAGTATTTAATGGCATTTTGGGTTAGTAACAAACAACACCATTCCAAATTAGTTGTAACAGCATGCATTAGTATTCCCATTAACCAAACACACATGAATTCCAAACGTTGAACAGCAAGCATAACACATGCATATTTAGAACAACAGTGGACATTCCAACAGCATGCAGGGTTGATTGGTGGCAACAGGCCATCAGGTTTGGATATGTGAACAGGGCACATGCATCAACGTACATGCAGATATTTATAAACCAACAGGACAAATGTCCATAGGAATTAATTGTGAATACACATACCCAGTTTGGTGTGGAATGGCATCATTTGTGAACATAACATAGGGTGGTAAAATATTACATTAACAACTTAAAATACCTATACGTATATTGTACATTCCTACTAGATGCAGATATATACCCCCTACATGTATTAGTACAGTTCCCTGTATGTAACCTTAGAAATGTTGGTGATGGAGATGTTACTGCTACATTAATATACATTCCATTTGTATTCACATATGTTCATATCTGGCTGTGTTCAGGTAAAGTATCCTGCTACATTTGAACAGTTACGTACAGTTCTAGCAACACACTGACATTTGTGGGATCACAAGCACAAGCTGCTCATGTACCGGATTAAAATGTACATGCTATACATGAAACAGTTGAGGACTATAAATATTCTTCTGAGATACTGGCATTCTCATCAGCCAGTTTATATGAGCCTAGACAACTGTGGATGTTCAGCATTTCATACAACCATACTATCTTCATAATGCAAGGGTACAACAACATATCTAAAATGTGGGACAGACACAGTCCAGGTATTGTACTTTATTAAAAACATTTCACTCTTTGGTTGTGGCTGTCTCATTCATTTCATTATGTAGTGCATGCAGTATACCTTTATTCCAGACTTCTTATACCTTTATTGGTAGCTTCAAACTCTTTCTCACACTCTCTCACTTATTTTATATTTACATTTCAGGATGGTACTTAATTCCAGGCTTTATTAACATTTATTACTGGGTTACAACAATCCTTTCCAGCTGACTCACTTATTTCATATGACAGTATATACAAGGATGTATTCAAGACTTGTCTGTCCTTTATTGATGGATTAGAACACTCATTTTCAGGCTGAAGCAGTTATCTGATATTACAATACAGGTGGAAACTCTATTTGAGACTTGTTTACTCTTTATTAATGGATTACAATACTCCTTTTCAGGCTGCATCACTTATCTGATCTTAGAATACTAACAGAAGCTTTATTCTAGGCTTATTTGACCTTTATTACTGGGTTACAACACTGAACTCTTTTACAGGGTGTCTCACTTATATTCTATAATAATACCAGCTGAATAATTACTAACCTGCCTGGTGGCGCAGCCTTAACAGCCTATCAGCATAGGCTTGCCGATTCACGGAACGAACACCTGCAGCTGTAATATAAATGAAGGGATATTGGAACATACCTATCCATACTATAGGCTAGGATAGCATTTCTTACATACTTAATTACATGGATACTTACTCAGTAGTGGGGCATTGGGCATATGACAGGCCTCCTGGATCCATCGGTTCAGTTGGTCCTCCTTTCGACGCTTCAGGTCCGCATGGTGGTGACGGACCTGCTCACCAGTCCTGGGAATGCCTGTGGCACTGGTAAGATCATGTGCCAACTGGTTCCATGCCGCTGCCTTGTATGCTCCCCATTGAACCTGGCCCTGCATGAGTCAGCCTTCATGTTGGTGGACTAGGAGCCAAACCATATATTTAGACTCCTCAATGCCCCACCTTTGCACTCTAAAGCGATTACCCTCTCCGACGCCTGCCATACTGACTGCAAGTGGGTACCACAATCAGTTATGGCGAATATTCCTGCCTATGGGGCTTAAATATGCCGCATTTCTCACACTTTTTTGTGATTGGCCGTTTTTGAGAATTCTAAGCTGACTGCAGACCTGCTTAGTAATGGTTAATCTACCATTTCTATGTATATGTATGCTAATAGTGGCTGTTTCTCCTAAGCTGTCATGGCTTAGTGGTTCTGTGGTTTGATTATGATGCACAGGGTCCTGGGTTCGAACCTTGTCACTCTTTTATTTTAATACCGTCTAGATAGGCTAGGGGGTGTGGCTGCATTTAAGCAACCTAGCTCTACGTTGCTCCCCGGTGCCCTGGTTGGTGCAGCGTGCATGTCCGCGCAAACACATTGCACTGGGTAAAGCGCTATTACACTATGGACAACTCTGTTTAGCTGGGTGAAGCGCTATTAAACTATGGGCAACTCTGTTTAACTGGATAAAGCGCTATTAAACTATGAGCACCTCTGTTTAGATGGGTATAGCGCTATTAAACTATGGGCACCTCTGTTTAGCTGTGCAAAATGTTGCTTAACGGCAGGCTATTATATATCTGGGTCTTTTAAAATATATATTTTGTTCGCTGATACATTGGCCATGTCACTGCTTTTAATAACATTTTAATCATATTTGTCTGGTATTATTTCAAATACTGATTTAAAACATAAATAAGAAGGGGAGTGGTGGGACTCGAACCGTGAATACCTTCTCTTTGTGCATACGCTCTACCATTACGCTATTGCTATTTGGATTAATTTGCATAAGTAGTTCTTATATGCTCTTCAATGTCACAATTGCTAACTGTGGTTAAGCAATGGGCACACCCGCGCAAACAAGCGCAAATACGGGCAGCTATATCGTGGATTTAAAAAAAATGAATATTTTCCGTTTTATAACTATGATGGGGGTTTACAGTGTCAGGGAGTGTGGTGTTGGGTGCATGCACATTTGAACGGACTCGCTCTTGTCTGTTGACATTATGCTTTTTAAAACCTTGCAGGGGCATGGACTTTTAGACTGCTCAGCAGTTGGACATGCCCCCTGCTTGCCTACTCAGTCCGTGTAAGAGTTACGGATGAGTCAGCATGCCCTCATGAATATTCATGGAATGCTGACGTTACACTGTTCAACTGCAGCCTCTGAGTAAGACATATTAAGTCTTACACGGAGGTTTCGTGAATCCAGCCCACTGTCTTTGCCAATCCATTCATTTCTTGTACATTTCATACCCTATGCCATCTGGACCTGATACTGAATCAACATTGACATTCCTAAATATTTCATCTAACTCACTAATAGTAATTTATTTTTTAAATTTTCCTTTAACTCATTCTTGACTTTTTTTTTTTACTTTTAATTCTCTCTTATTTTCTTTTTTTTTAAACTTTTATATATATTTCCTACATGCTGTACTACAATACTGATAATTTGCTTGTGTTCTTTTTACCACTCCTTTTAAATGTTTTAAATTTCCCTCATTATAATAACATCATCCCTTACTATTTTAACTATATATGCAGACACATTCTCCCTTGTAAATAATATCTCTGCTTAAACAGTAATGTCCTACTTTTTCTATAATTCATTAATATGTTTTCTTTTCCATACCATAATACTCTATTGTATTCATCTCTAATTTCTACAGTACATTTCTGTACATCTTTCTATACTTCCCTTTCTCTTCCTTTCTTATACCATCATGCCATTGAAAAAAAAACACTTTTTAAAGTTCTTTTTAAACTCAGTCCACCATTCAGACCAATTTTTATAAATGTCCTTCATGGTTATATGTTCTCCATAACTGCAATGGGTCCCACTCTCCAAATTCATCCCTTAATTTCTCATTTATTATTTTTATTCCCTTTCCTATATTAATATGCTTCCTTTCTTCCATCATCTCCATCCATATAGCTAAATGATCTGAAAAACCTACCTCTACTATATCACCATCTGATATATCCATACATTTCAACAGTACAAAATAATCAATTTCAGATACAATTGTCTCTTTTTTATAAGTCCATTAACTTTTATTCCACACAACTTACTTATATTATCATCTCTTGTATTTTTAATATATTTCCTTTTCTTTTTTACATTTTCCCCTTAAATCACAATTAAAGTCTACTGCAATACTAATTTTCATGTTAACCACTAAACCACTACATAATCTTATATTTGATGAAACAGATTCTCTTTCCTTGTCATATGTATACACATATAATGCTATAATTCTATAAAAAATGTTTTCTCCACCTCACATCCATAACAGTTAATCTTCCCATCCTTACCAGTGTTATATCTAATATTTTTATTGTTTACAAAATACAGACAATACAGAAAAACATTCACTTCTTAAATTGTATATTATGTTTCCACTCCACAATTTTTCTGTTTACAATGTTTATTTGTCAGGAATCTTACATCCTCTATAAAAATAATATTTACATCATATTTAGCACACCATTCCAGTATTAAGTATTTTAAATTTTTGTTATCTTATTTTTTATTCTTTCCCAGTTGATTGTTTTCTGAGTTTATGTACTACTGTTCCTTGATCCTCAGAATCAAATTTTCAGTATTTTCATTAACTGTAATACATCTAAAACTACTCCTTACCTTTCTTTTTAATCTTTTGTGATGTACTTTTAAATCTTCCTTTCCTCGCCCATACCCTAGCACCATTCAAATTATTTTCCTAACATCCTTTACACTCTCTTCACAAACATTTGTCTTATTACTTTCAATTTATTTTTCATTTTCAACACTCCCAGTATAGTTACCTTCGTCATCCTGAAATGTTACATTTTTATCTAAGCCATCTATTATTACTTCATCTTCGTTTTCATTAATACACTTTTTGCCCTACTTTTTCATTACTTTATGACATTATAATACTCTCATCATCCTGCTTGACATTATACTGTGTATTTTTTTTACAATCAAACCAAAAATACCCTTCATTTTTACATATTCTATATTCCTTTTATACATATTCATCATATGACCGTTAGAATTGTTTCATACACCTAATTTCTCCTTTATTACCATCTACATATATAATACTTGTTAAATGCTTGATCACTTTCTAAAATAACATCCACTTCCTACACCCATTCCAAATACTCTTCTCAATTTTAACTTTCACAATTTCAGAACCTGAATGACACATAAATGAAAAATAATTGTTATCATCATTTAACTCAATTTCATCAGTATAAAACTGAACAAATACTTTTTTAATTGAGTCTCTTGTCCAAAAAATATAAATTCATTCCATGGGTAACAGTCCTTCTCTTTTTCACAATTAAACAAAAATATTTCTATTATGTCCTCAGTCTCAAATGTTAAGTCACAGAATGTCTCTTTTCCCAAATGAATCAAGCATCTAGTGTTTTTTTTGGTTCAAAACTCAAAGGTAAAATTTACAGTACATTTTATTCTTCCAGCTGCATTAGCATATGGTTTTTCAGATTGCATCCCACTTGTAACCTTATGCCCATCCAACTCATGACAAATTTTCTTTCAGCCCAACTCAGTATCCATTCTGAAAATCTTTTCCATTATATCCAACTATGAAATCTTGTCCAGGATCACCTTTGTTAAATAAACCAGCCAGTCTTTCATTAGGCAAACCTCCAGAAAGCAATTTCAGTTATAACAACTTCTTCAAAATTCTAAAGTTTAAAGCCATCTAGATGATGAATATTTATACTATCCACTCATTTTTCAACAGTTCTCTCATTATGTATAGTTTTATGGTCTCTGTGTCAGGAACAGAAGCAGGGAGTGCAGCCATAAAAGTGTTCTCACAAGAAAAAGAGTATGGGAAGTTCCCTGGTGCCCTGACCAAATTTCCTCTAATGAGTAAGTATACCAACTTGGGTCTCTCTGAAAAAAGAAGCCATTGGTTTAGTGGGAATAACCAGTCAGCAAAGCATAAATAAATATAGAAAAAAAAAAAACAATCAGAACAGACAGTTTGTATCTTTGTACTCAAAGTCAGCAACAGTCAGAGTATCAGCCCTACTATTCTTATGTGTGGTCTTAATTCACTATTACAAAACTACCTTAAAATGATCTTCTTTTTCAGGCTTAAGTATTTGCTAGTCAGGCCCCTCCCCCAGCTACCCTATTCTGCTTTCTATATATCAATTCAGCCACTTAAACTCTTTACAACCTTACCTTAATTATATTAATACTCTTTATTCTCTCTCTAGTCTGAACAAATCAAGCCTATCTATATAATCTTTAAACAAGTAATTTAATAAGTCTAATATTGTTTTAGTCAACCTTCTCTGTAACCCTAAACACAAGTCTTACTAAAACATAGAAACCATCCATTCCCTGGTTTATTTTTAACTTCCTATGCATCCAGTCATGGCAATCTGACAAAGTCTACCTTTGAAAAATACATGCTGACACCAATTTTTCAAAACACTGTCAACTAAAAGCATCCAGCTTACTCTTCAAAATTCTTTCCTCTCACCTTATATGACACTGAACTCAAACTCACAGCTATGTAATCTCCTTAATCTTTCTAGGTTTCTTTCTTAAACAATAGTATCACTTCTGTCTCCATTTTTGTTTGGTACTATTAACATCTCTAAATAGGTGATGTAAGTTCATTTATTGCATCACCAATCTTTCTGGGCTCTCTCAGAGATAACACATTTGGTCCATAATCCTTTTGGACTCTAAATCGGTCTAACTCACTATTAACTTCTGATGCATGGTCTTTCATTTCAATTTGGTAACTTCCTTTATACCTCTTAAATTAAACAGCCACCATTAACATAGCTGCCTCTTCTTTAGCTTCATTTAGAACATCTCCTTGTTAAGCAAATTCCCTATTTTCTTCCTTACTTCAAAATTTCTCTTTTACTATCACGTGTTATTTACCTTTTTTCTATTTAGTTTCAATATTTTTACCTTTCTGAACTTTTCTGTTAACCAAGTAAGCCCACTGGATGCAACTGTTCAAATGTCGCTTTACAGGATCATCCCAGGTTCTTACTAGTAAATACTCTGACCTTTCTCTAGAGGGCTCTATGCAATGGTTGGAACATTTGATACAGCCTTTTTGTGTTGTTCATGGCTATTCTTACAGTCTTCAGTTTTTGCACTCAAGATGTACACACCACCTCTGGCCTATAGACTCAGAAAATAAGTGGTGAATGTCCCATCTGGATCCTCAGTTTCTTCTAGACATTCATGCATCTGGAGATCACTCCTTTTAATATTATTCACTGGAAAGTTTCTACATTTGATGCTTAAAAAAATTAAAAATATGTAAGTGACCTATGGTCCCGAGATCATAAATTAGGAATACTACAAGATATACATTTTTGCCAAGGACTGAGAAATTGTCTTGACAGCAGTCAAAAGTGCCACTTTTTGATTGCCAAGAAAGGGAGAAATTCAATGCCATTCATCAACATCTAGCACCTGGCAGCAATGGAAGTGCATCTAGTACAAGATCTGATCAAAGGAGACTTCAGAAGATTCAGACAGATACTTGACAAGCAGAAAATAAAAGAACCCAAGCCAGGGTTTAAACCCACATTTATCTCTACTTGGAAATTCATCTTACCTATCCTAGCTTTCCATCTTTAGTTTCTGGGGGTGTAATTTGCTATTACAAGTTGTCACTGTTCTCATCACTGGACAGGCAGAAATAAGCAAAGATAGACACCTACCTGGCACACACACACTCTTGAAAGTAGCACCAAACCTATAATCTCCTCTCACTAGTTAGGGCAAACTGATGCATGTCAGTCAGTAAGAAGCAGGCCCTCGAGTTCCCCAAAACATGTCTCTGGATCTGAACACAGATCCAAGAACTGATTCCATTGGACTTAGCTGGCGCTCATCAGAAAAGGTTGAGATACTCCTCATAGTCCTTCTATCTCCAGGTTTGATCCCTCAGCCGCCCAGGCACCATAATTACATTTTATAGGCTATGCAGCACATGGTGAAAATGTGTAAGTAATTATATGATAACATGCTTCAACAATTAGATGTGGTTACAATACTCCATTCTGCACAAGCATGTCTTTCTCACTCACATTTGCAACCCTAGCGCATGACTCTCCATTGCATATTTGGCCAATATCACACTTATTTCTAGCACATGGCACATTACCCCTCTATTCTCCTGCAAACCATAAATAACCTGATGTTAAGAATGCAATATCACTAATGAAAGTGACTCACTCATCACTTGCTTTACTAATACTTTGGGTTCCACTGTTCCTATCCAGCTGCAGCTGCTGACACTGTCCTCCCCGAAAAGTAAATCAATAGCCAGCACAATGTAGCAGTCTTTTCTATTACCATCCACTTACTGCAAACTAATGAATGGTCACTTTGATTACCTAGCACTGCTCTCATTCAGACACTTCCTGTAAAAGAGGCCCGTAGCATCCAGTCTACCCACAATGTTATCATTAAGTTGTATTGGTAAATCTGGCAAGCTGCAAACTAGACCTTCAGTGAAATGTGAAACTATTGTTAATGAACTTTTGGCAAATTCTGATTTGGCCACTTTTGCATCAAAAATCCTTTGGCAGCAGCAATACATTTCCAGTTAACTATCCTGTTTCCTAAGAATTAGCATAGGTATAAATAAAAGGAAAATCAATCTGTTATAAACTAAGAAGTCTATATAAAAATATGCCAGGTCTGAATCTCCACTGCACTACTGCCTGGAACTTGAAACATTCATTATGTTTACATGAAAATCACTAAGGAATAATAGCTGTCCTAAGCCTATTCCATCACAAAAAAATAAATCGGCCAAGGAAAGTCAAATGTTCTGAATCCAATTACAAAGAAAATTCACCATGGATAAAAAATAACATTCCTTTATTGTGAAAAAATAGACGCTTTCATCCATCAGTCAGCGAGACTTCATCAGAGTAACTGCTGATCTCACAATATATAAATAATAACACTTATTCTAATAAAGTGTTGTTAGAAGCCACAGTGGTACAGTGGTAGCATTGTTGCCTCACAGCAAGAGGTTATCCTGTTCGATTCTCGGCTGGAGTGCCTTCTGTGTGGAGTCTGCATGTCCCCCCCATGGTTGAGTGGCCTCCGAAAGACGTGTGAATGGGCGTGCCTTTGCTGAAGGTTGGGCATTGGGCTGGCAACTCGGCACCATAAGAAGATCTACTGCCAATCATTAGAGGACCGGAGTTCCGCTGTGGCAACCCCTAACTGGGAAAAGCCGAAAAGAAGAACAACAACATTTTAATAAAGTGTTGTTGACTGAGAAACAAAAGCACTTTATTTTGTTCACAATAAAGGAGAGCTAAATTGTTTCACTGAGGTGAAGTTCATTTGTGATTAGTTTGCTGCCCTTGGCATGTTCATTTCACACAGTAGAACACAAATTATTACTGTCACTTTAAATAAAATGGATAATAGTTTCTATAATAACCATAAACAAGCTGTCACATGGACATTCAAATTTCATACTGAAGAATTTGAGGGTACTGAGAAGGACTATTTCAAAAGTAGACAATCCTGCCTTTTTCTTTTGCTTCTGATCTCTGATACTTTCTCTCTCCATGTGTACAACAGGCATTGTGGTAGCTTCGGAGAGGCACAGAGAATATTTAGAGAAGGTAAATAACAGATATGATCAGGCACATGCAGATATTACAGTTTAAATAAAATTATAGCAGGGCAATTTACGAAGGTATAACTATTATATAATGGAAGCATGTTATTTCATAGTTGAGTAATATCTAGTTACACTATTTTATATTGTGCTTTGTAAGAAGGGCTAGTGCTTCCCCTACTCCCCCCGCCAAACAAAACTTGATGACTGTTATATAAGGTAGGTGAGGGTTAATTGGGTATGAGCAGCCATATGCTAACATGATTTTTTGTTGTGCTTGTGCTTAAGTAGTGTTCCCAAAGCACAGCTGCACAACTTCACTATGCAGTTCTGTTACATTACACTTTCACCATATATAAATAATACTCCTACAATATGAACAACAATGCTAAAGTTGCTGTAGAGTCTCCTGAAGGGCCACTAACTTGCTTTGCAATCAGCTTCTGCAGCAAAATTTAATTTGCAATGCAAAGTGCCATCAACTCATCAGTTTCAAAATACAGTAATGTCAGACATTTATTACCGCAAAACAACATCTTAAACTTAAACCATGCTCTACTTTAGCTGATGACCTTCCAAGTGAGTACATTAAAACAGCAGCCAGTAGCATTGCTAGCTCTGTCTCAATCCTTAAAAACTGGTAAAACCAGGAATTTCACATTCCTCTGTCTGAAAAAAATCACACATTATCCCTCTACACAAAGAAGGAAATTCAACAGACATTATTAAATTTAGACCTATAACAATTTTATCTCCCCTCTACAAAATACTTAAAAAATGTATTCAGAACAAATTATTAAACTGTCTCCTGCAGGAAGAAGACCTATTCCCACACAATACAACTTCCTTCCCTCCCATAGTACTGACACTGCACGTCTAACCTTTATAAAGCTAGAGATAATGACAAACTAGTGTTCTTCTTTTTTGTAGACTTGTTTAGAGCCTTTGACACAGTTTGTCACGCTACGTCACATGTCCTTACTAGAGCTGTCACAGCCCACACTTCTATGATCCAAAAGCTATCCGTACAATAGGTATCAGTTAGTAAAATGGCACTTCTCCCTTTTTCCACACCTTCCAGTCACCACTAGTGCACCATAAGGCTCTATCGTTGGTGTCCTCCTCTTTAACATTCTCACTAACAACTTCCCACATCCAGACAAAAAGCATCCCTATTACAATAAAAAGATGACTCCATACTCATAAGCACATCTGACAACCTGGCACGTCTCCAAAAAAATACTCAGGAAGCTTTAAGAGCCACTAAAAAGTACAGTTTTGTACCTACCATAAATGTAGATGTTCGAAGATCCACATTGCTGCAGTCCTAACACTTGGGTAGTCCGCTGTCCCTCGGTCGGCACGAATATCAGAGTATAAGGCTGACGTCGGTCAAGGCGCATTTGACTGACATCAGAACGTCAGGGTACAAATGCGCATGACCGACGTCATATCCTCAGTCTTTTCTTGCCCCAGATGTCAGAAGACCCTAAAAAGAAAGGTCAAAACCCATAGACCACAACTAAACAACCAACTAGCCTAACACCAAAAATAGGTATAATATATACAATATATACAAAATGCAATATACCTCAGATGGATAACCCAACCCACACAACCACCTCAAACAACAGAGGGAAGGAGGGAGGGTAAATTGGACTGCAGCAATGTGGATCTTGAACATCTACATTTATGGTAGGTACAAAACTGTACTATGTTCTTCATCTCACATTGCTGCAGTCCTAACACTTGGGTAGAATCCCAAAGCAGAGGTAAGGGAGGATGGCTAAACTATAATGAAGCAGGAGCTGCCAAAATGCCCTGCAACACAGCAGTGGCAAAACCAGCCCTGGATTTAGAGTACAATGGAAGGTGGTAATGCCTAGAGAAGGTATGCACTGAACTCCAAGTGGCTGCCTCCAAAATATCCTTAGTAGCCACCCCTCAAAAGCTGTTGAAGTGGCAGTAGCCCTAGTGGAATGAGGTCTAATCCCAGCTGGAATCTCTTTGCCATGATGGGAATAACAGAAAGCAATGCAAAATCCAATCCACTTAGAAATAGTTTGTTTTGACACGGGCTTGCCCTGAGAGCACAAAGCAAAAGAAACTAATAACTGCTGAGATTGTCTGAACCCTTTAGTTCTGTCCAAATAATATCGCAACTGCCTGTGAACATCTAAAGTGTGCAAAATCTTTTCCCCTTTATTTTGGGGATTTGCATAAAAAGTAGGCAAATGAATAGTTTGGTTTAAAGCCACACTAGAAACCACTTTAGGCATAAAGGAAGGATTAGTACGTAAAGATACCCTATCCTTGTGGAAAATTAAGAAAGGCTCAACTGCCATAAGGGCCTGCAATTCAGAAACCCTTCTTGCAGAGGTAATGGCCAACAAAAAGCAGTCTTCCATGACAAATATTTCAACTCAGCAGTAGCTGCAGGCTCAAAAGGTTGTAGAGTGAGTTTCTCCAACACAAAATTGAGATCCCAAGCAGGAGTAGGAGCTCTTCGTGGGGGTCTTATATTCTTTGCCCTCTAAGAAATTGCTTGAATAAAGGATGAGAAAACAATGGTGGGTCACAATCGTAGTGAGCTGAAATTGCTGCAGCATGAATCTTAATAGAAGAGAAGGACAAACCTTTGTCCAATAACTCAGTAAGATATTGAAGAGCCACACTTAAATCAGGCTCAGAAACATCCAAATCCTTAGCTGCACTCCAAAATAAAAATCTCTTCCATTTATCTGCGTACACTTTCCTTGTACTAGGCCTTCTAGCTTCCAAAATCACATTCAAAACTTGTTGTGGAAGTGGAGACCCTCTATGGTTTAAAACAGAATATGCCATGCTGTTAGGTGAAGAGAGTGAAGTTTGACATTGAGCAAATGACTGTCCTCCTGGGACAACAGATGTGGAATCAAAGGCAAAGGCCATGGAGGCTTCTGTACTAGACTTCTCAGTAGTGGGTACCAGTGCTGTTGAGGCCAATCTGGAGCTATCAAAATCATCCTTGGCTTGTCCTGTCTGACCTTCAGAAGTACCTTTGGGAGGAGAGGCAGAGGTGGAAAGGCATACACATGAAGATTTTTCCAACTGAAAGAAAGAGCATCCACTTTCCAAGCTGTGGGATGAAACCTTTGTGCAAAACTTTGGCAGCTGGTGGTTTAGTGGAGAAGCGAACAGATCTATGTCTGGAGTTCCCCAGGACACTGTCAATTTCTGAAATACATGAAGATCCAGTTTCCACTCGTGGGGATCCATGATTTGTCTGCTTAACACATCTGCTAAGGAGTTCTGTGCTCCCGGCAGAAACCTTGCCTGAAGACTTAGTTGTAAACTGAGAGCAGTCTCCCACAAAATCATTGCTTGCCTGCATAGAGGATAAGAATGTGTTCCCCCTTGCTTGTTGATGTACCACATGACAGTTGTGTTGTCTGTTAGAATCAACACCTGCCCTGGAAGAAGTAAATCCTTGAAAGCTATTAATGCAAACTGGACTGCTAACATCTCCTTCATGTTGATATGTAGATGTTGTAGTCTGACAGGCCACTTGTCTTGTATCCACTTTCCATTTAGATGAGCTCCCCAAGCTATGTCTGAGGCATCCGTTGTTAAAATCTGACTCGCCTCTGGCCGGGTCACAGAGAGTCCCTTGTTTAGGTGACATTCCTGAGCCCACCACAAAAATTCATTTTGAATGCAAGGTATTATTTGAATGACAGTGTCCAGATCCTGGCAGTGCTGTGTCCACACATTTTGAGATACCATTGTAGCTTCCTCATATGCAGTTTGGCATTGGGAAGCACCAGAATACAAGATGCCATGAACCCTAAGGCTTGAAGGACTGTCCTTGCAGTCAGCCCGGACTGATGAGATAGCTGATGGAAGTAAAGGGATAGACTCTTTTGTTTGTCCGGGGTTAAAGGCCATCTGGGATGCTGTATTCAGTCTCACACCCAGAAAGCACATGTCTTGAGAGGGTACTAGACTGGACTTTATTTCGTTCACAGAATACCCCAGGCATCTTAGCACTGCTATCACATATTCCAAATGATGAAGAAGCTCTTCCCTTCCTTGAGCCAGAATCAGGCAGTCGTCCAAATAAGGATAGATCTGTATTCCTTTTAGCCTGAAGAAAGCTATCACTGGAGCCAGAACTTTTGTGAACACTCTGGGCGCAGTAGATAAGCCAAAGGGCAATGCAGAGAACTGATAGTGAGAAGTCCCAGCTCGAAAACGCAGATACTTCCTGCAACTTAGTCTGATAGGAACATGAAGGTAAGCCTCCTTGAGATCCAAAGTTACCATCCAATGATCTTTGCCCAGCAGAGGTAAAAGCTGCTGCAACGTCAACATCTTGAACTTGGGAATGTCCAGATAAGTGTTGAGGATAGATAAATCCAAAATTGGTCTCCACATGTTCCCCTTCTTTGGGACTAGGAACAGGCGAGAATAAAATCCTAGGCCCCTTTCTGGCATAGGAACCGGCTGTATGGCCCCTATTTGGAGTAGCAGTGAAATTTGCTTGTGAGCCTCTATTCTTTGTTGAGGAGGAATGTCTGGCATGCCTTTGAAAGGAGGCAAGGTATGGAAATAAAACCTGTAACCGTGATGTATGATATCCAGTACCCATTTGTCTTGGGTAATCAAACTCCAATATTCTTTGAAAAGTGCCAACCTTCCTCCCAAAGGTGCTGCCAGGCGAGAAGGTTCTGGCAGCTGAAAAGGTAGGTCATTGGGTCTGTTTACGAAAGGACTGACCCCTGCCCTCACTTGAAGACTGTGCAGGAGAACTCCCTGTTCTGGGCCTGAAAGAGCCCTGACCTCTGCCCCTGCCACGTCTAGATCTACCCCTAGACTGGGAATCATAAGAAGGATACGTCCACCCTTAGTAGGCCAATTTCTACTAAACTTTGGAGGCTGAACCTGCAAAAAATCTTTAACAGTCTGCATAGACTTAGCCTTGTCTTCCATTTTCTTTAAAACTGCCTCAACAGGAGAACCAAACAAGACATCAGATTGCAAAGGGCATCCAAAATCCTAGTTTTAACATGGTCAGATAAATTTTGATCCCTCAGCCAGGCATGCCTGCGAAGAACTGACCCAGTGGCAGCCACCCTAGACGAGGCCTGTACAGCATCAAAACCACATTGCAAAGAATGCTTACCCACCTGTTCAGAAACATGCACTAAATCTTGTAACTCTTTACAGTCAATACCTTCCGCCAGAGCATCAACCTTAGATTTCAACTGAGAAAGGAGATAATTCTGATATTTCAACATGTGAAACTGGCAATTCAAAGCTCTCATGGCTAGAGTGGAAGAAGTATAAACTTTCTTTCCCCATCTATCCAAGGCCCTGGCCTCTTTATCTGCAGGAACCGGACTCTTGACAACAGAAGCCTTAACACCCTTAGGCCCCTGGCTAACAGTTTCTGGGTCTGCCCTAGGACTCTTAAAAAGATACTTATGCGCTTCAGGCACCCTGTAATACCTATCCGGTTTAACAGGAGCAGGAGGCAAAGAATCAGGATTAAGAGAAGCCTCTGCAAACACATCTTCCACCACATTCAGAACAGGAGGTATAGCTAAAGGCCTATGCTGGGGTCAAAACAAAAATTCCCTAAGCCTTTTCCTGGAATCAGAGAAATCCTGACCTTTCCATTTAAAATGCTCTCGCATGGAGTGAAGGGTCTCTGAAAAGAAAAATCCTCAGGAGGAGAAGCAGAAGGAGTAGAATCATCCACATCAGAATCAGAATAATGAGAATACTCCTGCAAGTCTTCAGCCGAAGACTCAGACACATCCGAAGCCTGCTCATAATCCCCCAACACAGGTTCCATCCTAGGCCTCTCATCAGGAGGGGGCATAGAGCCTCTAATTAAAGTAATTAAATCCTCTGCCATTTTGAGCATGTGCTTCTTGGGCACAGCACCTGAAGAACTGGGAGTGACACCCACAGAAGCCAAACTAGACCTGCCTCTAGGAGAAGCCTTGGAAGTAGAAGAGAGGGCCTAGACCCCTTAGGAAGGGAGGGAGTACAGTAACTTGAGAAGCCCCTACAGCCTGCCCTGCCTCCTGGGAGGCCACATCCTGTAAAATCAAAGTTTCTCCCTGGGACTCCAGAGAGGCCTCCGTCGGAACCACCGGTTCCACTGACACCTCTAAAGAACTGGCGTCCGGTTCGGATGACTCCTCTAACCTAGGTTTAACTGCCTTGTCCTTGCGCTTCTTTGAGGAAGCGGCCGGAGCATCCGACGGCATTTTGTAATTGCACCGCTTCCCAAAGACCAACCTTGCACAATCCAACCTCCGCTTTATAGTGCGTTTATTAAACCTAGCACAAAAGCGCATCCAACAACGCCGTGCTCAGGTCCTAAACAAGGTATACACAAATTATGGTAATCCCTATGCGTATCTGTTTCCCACAAGAAATACAGTTATTCACTTTTTCTGACATCCGGTAAACCACTGAGGCAAGAAAACAAAATATTCCCCAACGGGTACTTAACCAACTCTGACTTCGGTCTGAAACTCCAATTGAAAAATTTCAGAACGCCGAACGGCACTTGCAACACTGCTTCTGCATCGGACCATGCGGCAAAAAAGACTGGGGATATGACGTCGGTCATGCGCATTTGTACCCTGACGTTCTGATGTCAGTCAAATGCGCCTTGACCGACGTCAGCCTTATACTCTGATATTCGGGCCGACCGAGGGACAGCGGACTACCCAAGTGTTAGGACTGCAGCAATGTGAGATGAAGAACATCATGGCTTTGTAACTCACTACTCATGCTCAAAAAAATAAAAATATATATATTTTTTCCTCAAGTCCCTCTTTCATAATAAACCAAAATTTAGAATGCTCTCTCTTAATAATACAACCATTAAAGTCCATTCTCATACCAAACTGTTAGGGAAGATAGTGGATGATAATCTCAAATTTGATCTGCATATACAAAATTGCATTTAAAAAATCACCAAAAACTAGGAATGCTTTACAGAGCTAAAGACTTTCTCACCAATGCAACTAAAATTACACTTGCCGCTACTTACCTCCTCCCCTCAGTACTTTATGGCACTCCCAGCCTTACTAATTTCCATGCATCTCAAAAATCAAAACTTGAACAATGTTATAATAAAGTGGCTAAATCTGCAGCAAATACCCCTTTCAGAACCCAGCACTGCATAGCACTAAAAGGCCTAAACTGGTTAGAACCATGCCCCTCAAGTAAGATATATACACCTTCTTACCACCTGTAAAATTATCCAGCATCCATCTGCTTGTCCAGCACTAAATACTATGTTACACAACTATGTTCCCAATTGGTCATTACAGTCCAATGACCAAAAACTCCTCTCTGTCCACAAACTCATCAAATCTGTTGGGCATGTTCTGTACTCATGCCATGTTGCTAATGCATTGAACTCATTACCTGTATCCATCAGGTCAATACTCACTCTACTAGCCAAAATCTGGAACTTTTCTTGCTCAACCCACAAGCACCTATTAATACCTCACACCTCCATACTCTCCCTTCTTCACTCACTCTCTCCTCTGATTCTCTTTCTAAATATGCTATAATCTTGTTTTTTCTCTCACTTCATATTGCATTTCCTGTTTGCATTACACTAACATACCTTTAATTTCTCTATAAACTGGCTAAAAGTCCTCTAAATATTAAATCATTTTCATATAACTTGTATTTATTCTTAACCAATGTTTTTACGTTATGTCTAATTTGGTATAATTATTTAAACTGTAGATGTTTTTGTATTATTTTGAAGATTGTGAAATTATCGTTCTTAAAACGTTTTTGTAATATTTTAGATCTTTTCTCCACTGGCCTTCCCTGAACATGGGCATCTATTCCTCTCTGTCCACAAATCTGTCAAATCTGCTGGGCATGGTTTGCACTCATACCATACTGCCAAGGCCTGGAATTCCTTATCTGTAGCCATCAGAACAATAACCTCTCTCCAGCCTTTAAAAACATTCTGAAATAATTTTGATCCAAAACCTGGCCCTGTTCTTGCTCAACCCCATGATAAATTAAATCTCTTAATATAATCAGGTACCTATTTATACCTTACAATCTTTATTTCCCCTTCTTCACTCACTTCCTTAGTTCAATCAATCTCTCTTTTCTGACTCTCAGTCTAAGTATGCTATAACCCTGTTTTTCTCTCACTTTATATTGCAATTCCTATTTGTATTATGATAACGTACCTTTAATTTCTCTAAACTGGTTAAAATTTCTCTAAGTATTGCATAAAAGTATTACATAATTATCATATATGTTGTATTTGTTCTTAACCAATGTATTCACATTAAGTCTAATTTGGTATAATTATTTAAACTGTAGATGTTTTTGTATCATTTTGAAGAAATGTTTTTGTAATACTTTGGAGGTTTTCTCCCAGGGCTTCTGTTGAAAATGGGTACCTACCCAGTCGGACTTTCCTGGTAATTAAATTACTATAAATAAATAAATCAAATTGCACTCTTCATACTCAAAGGAAAATAACAGGCTGGAGTGATAACTAGCTAAAGACAAAATGATACAGAAAAAAGAGGGCAGATGGATGAACAAATGTTAGATATCATAAATTACTATGCAATGGTGTCAGAGAAGGAGCTGAATGTTTCAGTTTACAGAACAAATGAAGTACAAGGTACTGGTTAGAACTCCCACAACTTATATCCTATAACCAATCAACCTTAGCACACAAACTAGTATATCAACCCGAGAAAAACCCTGTAATTCTAAATATTCTCTAGCCCTATACCACAAATCTAAGTCTTTGCTCAACAAATAAATCTCTACTACAAGTGTCCAAATCCACTAATGTGGCAGAGGACTCCCTATTTTCTCATCACATAGCAATAACGTGTTATTCACTACCTCACAGCATCAGAACCAACACAAATACCAACCAATTCAAAAAGATTCTTAAAAATTATCTTAATGACACCTGGCCTCATTCTTGTACTACTCTTGGCTAACTAGTTTTAATAGTTTCTGGTCATATTTTTTCTTCTTCCCTGACCTCCTCATAATCTATGACCTCTCTCTCTCTCATGTCTACAGAATCTCTAACCTCATCCTTTTCTATCCAATTTCCCCCCTACAAACTCTTCATCAGCTTACTTCGAGAAACTACAATGTCTACACTACAATAAGGAATTATATCAGATGAGTGCATAATACATATTTCAGCTGTAATAGCATAGAATGTAATTTCTGATGTACTCTATGTCTTGTATATTTTTTGTATAATTTCTTGTATAAGTTTTGTATAATCTCTATATGTGGAGCTTTTCTCCCCAAGCCTCCGCTGAAACTGGGTCTTATCCCAGTTGGACTTTCCTGGTACTCAAATGTAAATAAATAAATAAATAAATAAAATAATTTTTGGTGTATAGTTTTTGAAGGAGATGCTTGGTCATTCAGAAATCACTTCAAAATGCTATTACAAGAGGAAGAACTTTGCAAAGTGTGACTTTAAAAAAGCTTAGACTGAAACCACCCAGCAGCACATCTCAGTGAGAAAGCTCATTGATCTCTTACCACTTACTATTTGATGTGCAAATCTGCATTTAAATAACAGCTTAATGGAGATAGTAAATGAATAGTATCTTCATGTAGTGCACATTAATGTAAGGTCAATAAAACTTCAATGTAATGTTGCATTGATGGTATTCCTGTATTACAAGTGATTGTGTGTGGGGGGAATGGTGTGCACTTCACGTGTATTTAATAACAGGAAAGACACCCTGAATAATCTTACTGCCACATTACAGTTCCTTGTGCACTTAAATACTTGATAATTGTGGGCTGAGATACCCATGGCCATGAGAATATTATAATTTAAGAAATCCAATCTACTGACAACAAACTGACATCAACATAAAATGAAGTTCATCCCTGTCCATTTTCAACAGAAATTTGGATCTATGAATGGGAAACAAAAAATTTATACCAGGACTGCCCCCTGTACAACTAATAGATAGAGGCAGCTCCTAAATGCTTTATCCCATGCATGGATCCCCTCCAATTATCTATGGTATGATCCCAGTTATTCTTATTAGAGGTAATATATACTTATTGAGCATGGAATGGGTAAGGCTAATCAATAACCAAATGGGATATGTTATTTCAGGTGCAAAAAGAGAAATTGGCTAGGCTTAAAATGACCCACAAGGGCAACTAGCCTAGTACTTAACCTATGAACTGATAAGTTTTAAAGGTAATCTAGCAATTAACACATTTTATCTAGGTGTTCTGTATACCAGACACATTTATTCAGGGAATGTACTGTGAAAATAAAAAAAAAAAAAGAAAGAAAGAAAAAACTTAACTTCCTTATCTGTAGCGGAGTGAAACTGCCTGGTATGCAACATGGAGGAGTGTCCAGAAACTGGAATGTCACAATATCCCCCACATAATGAGAAACTGTCTAGAAAAACTGACAATAGCATTGATGTTGAAGATCCTATAAGTGTAGATAAAGACAATTTTCCAATGGCCCTAAAGCTGAAATAGAACAATGGGCTGCTAAAACAGCCTTCACAGATTCTACACTAAATGTTCAGGCCTCTTGAGTACAACAAAATTCAGGATGCCTGCGTTTACAGATATAGAGATCAAAAATCTTCACCAACATACAAAAGAATTAGAAAGCAGACAAAGAAGATTAATGGGTAGCTTCTAGGTCTTAAAGATGGAGTGGATGGTACTGACAGCAAGGCATTCTTTCAAACACATCTTCCAAAAGTATTGCACATCTCAAAACCTAATATGGTAATAATGCAAGGCATGCAGAGCAATATGCCCACCACCTTCATATAACAAAGTACTTTAGGAAATTAGAGTCAAACTACAAAACCATACATAAAGAGACATCTGTTGTTGCTATAAAAAATGGAAGTTCATACATTTAGAGAACTACCAAGCTCTATTTTTATCAAGATTCTGCAGCTAAAACAGACAGAAAAACACATACTTTTGCTTAAACAGAAGATGGCAAACAGCTGCCAAGGGAAAAATCCCCACGACAGTTACTTCAACCTATAGATTTCAACCAGTAATTCATTTGAGTTTTCAGCTTCTGATAATGGGCACAACATGAATAATGCATCCACTTCAAGCTATAGCAACAAGGCCAATCATCCAAATCTCTGTAACTGCAAGCCCCAAAGGTCCCTCAAGTTGATTATCCCAACTTGTAAACTCCAAGAAGCAAGCACCTTCAACATTTCAGATTTAAATAAGAAAGATGCACTTTACTGTCTGCTTCTAATAGCAGGTTATATCTCCATGGAATGTTGTTAAATTATGCCGGTGTTTATCCCAGTCTCAAGCTACACTAGTATACACAATCTGTTTCTGACTCACAAATATTCATATTTACTATCCGATATATCCAAATTTTGACTAACTTCAACATATAAAATATTTGTTAATACTGGGAAATTGTTAACATGTTCTTATATTAGTATTATAGCTAACATTTTTATGCTTGGACTTTTTTCTGTTCCAACTTGTTTGTATTTTCTTTTATAAACACTGTAGCAGCACTTCGTAAATTTTGCTGTGTCAGTTTTCCTATGTATATGGTTACCTTTCCTGCCATCACTATTACAGGGTTCAATACCAAACATAAACCTTCAGACACTGGACCCAACCCAGTTTGGTTTTGTCAAGGGCAGATCATGCCTACTCAACCTGGTGGACTTCTTTGAGAAGGTCACCAAAGCAATGGATGAGGGCAAAATCATTCACACTGCCTACCTCGACCTGGCCAAGGCATTTGACACAATACCCCACTCAGGCATTGTTGACAAACTCAAGAGGTTAGGTACAAATCTTTATGTCACCCGGTAGATATCCAACTGGCTCACAGACAGGACCCAAGAAGTTAGAACTGGGGAGTCCACCTCTACAAATAGGCCAGTCACAAGTGGAGTCCCTCAGGGATTAGTCCTTGGACCGCACCTTTTTTGGTATTTACTTAACTGAAGTCAAGGCCAATGTCAGTGATCTCTGGCTGACTAAATTTGCAGATGATTGCAAATTAGGAGTTGTCACTGAATTCCACATAGACACAAATGTTCTCCAGGAGGGGCTGACATAGACAAACAACTGATGTCAGAGCCATGGACTAAAACTAAATGTCTAGAAATGCATAATAGTATCCTTTGTGAAGTCGCCCACCCATGGTAATTATCATATTGAAAATATATCCCTTAGAGTTGGGCCCAGTAGTAAGGGACTCAGTGACGTAGCTAGAGTTTGTGCTGCCCGGGGCTGTCTTTGAGTTTGCCACCCCTCCCCCCTAGCAAAAATCATAGTCATATGCCCCACCTCATACAAGCCCCCCCCCCCCCCGTAGCCATTCCAGTGTCTCATTACTTGGCTATTTCTTCCCATTCACCATAAACACTGTAATGTTCATACTGCTTTATGCTTTACTTCTACAATGATTATTTGGATTTAAATTAAAACACTTTTATTTTTAATTTTATAGCACAAACAATGATAGACATCTGCTAAACAAAGCAATACAGTCCCACAATGAAAACAGACTTAGCATTAAAGTTTCTCTGCTCTTGAAACTCACATTCATTGAAACAGCATTAAAACCCACATTCAAAGAAAATGCACCTGGCCAGTGCCACATAAAGTTTACCTTTAGGCTGTTTTCAAATCATAGGTCCTTTGCACACATATTTAAGACCATGCAAACATAAATGTGTTCTTTGATTCACCTTCCTGATTGTATTAAAATAATTTTCTTGTTTAATACAGCAAACTTGTTAGAGCATGTTTTTATTGTTTTGAACATTTTCCCAGTAAGCAATGATACAAAACATATGAATCAATAATGACAAAACTGCCCAATTCAGAATAGTTCCATCATAAAAGTCTACTCAAACTTCTGTCATTACAATCCACCAATATCAGTAAATATGCACAATCTCTGCAGAAGTAAAAGTCATCTAAATAATTCCACATTAAAGATATCTGTAACTAATTAAGAGGTTGCTGCTAGCAAGCAAGTTTATATCATTTAAAAATAGCAACACAAATGCCCCAACAGATAAACGAATCACTGTATAAAAATGGCAGAATCACCCAAAAACAAAGGAAACACACAGTGGCACAAAGCACAACATCTCTCTGCATACACAAAGGCTCAAAACATCATCTTGTATAAAAAACGGACAGCATTTATTAACAGTTAGCGCTTTCACCATCGGACAGGTGGCTTCTTCAGACCATAAACAAAACAGAAAAAAAGATAAAAGCATTGCATATATACTCACATACTCATCGTTTGTATAAACATGCCTAATCAATTTGAAATCTAACTTCCTTACGATACAGCTCATTACAAGACACGTAATGCATGCTGCACAATGAAAACCATTTAAAGTGATAGTACAAAACAATACATAACATTAGATAGTATTGTAAATACTCTCCAAAACATTTTAAAATGTTATAAAACTTCCACATATATTAATCAGAACCACTCAGATCTCATAATCTCTATGGACATTATAAAATGAATATATCTTTATATCGTATACACTTCTTCACTACAAATTATATCTAAGTTGACAGTGCTGAATGTGCACATTCCTTATAATCCCCTTGAATGCTCAAACCCTTACATGACAGCCCTATCTAAACATAGGGTGGAATTACTTAAAATGACACTTCACAAGAATCTATTGTGTCGAAACTCAACAGATCCTAATAACACCATTGACTATATGTGTGTGTGTGTATATATATATATATATATATATATATATATATATATATATATATATATAGTTCCCTATCAGAAGCCTGAAACACTATAAGCCTGAAAATCAAAATCCTGAAACCAAAAGCCTGAAAATTCAAAATCCCGAAAACCCAAAATCCTGAAACTCAAAATCCTGAAAACACAAATAATGCTAATATGTCACTATAAAGACACTAATATCTACCAACTGACCCTGACCCTAACCCTAACCCTAAGGTCCGTCACTATCACACACTCACCTGACCCGCGCCCTAACCCTAACTCACTTAAACCCCTAACCCCAATATTTGTCACTATTGCATACATGCCTAACCTGCCTAACCCTAACTCACTTAAACCGCCCCTAACCCTAACATAAAACCAATCAAGACACTTACCTGAACCCAACGCATGACCTAACACCACAGGGCTAACAATAGCAAAGCCACAATGACGTCAGTATGTCCATTTTGTGTTTTCAGGATTTTGAGTTTCAGGATTTTGGGTTTTCGGGATTTTGAATTTTCAGGCTTTTGGTTTCAGGATTTTGATTTTCAAGCTTATAGTGTTTCAGGCTTCTGATAGGGAACTATATATATATATATATATATATATATATATATATATATATATATATATATATATATATAAAAGCATGCCGACTGCATCAATTGTAATCATCCTGGACTTATCACAGGATATTACAGTGGGATACCCTCCATGTACTATAATAGCTATAGAAACAAAAAAAACAGAATTGTAAACAAACAATCAATAACATATACTCTAACCTATTACATAACCTGTTGCATTTACAGAATAATAAAAAACACAAAATCACATATATATACTTGTTGCACTAGAGACAACCCCTGCAGCCTATCACAATAAAGTAATACGTGTTATGCATGTGTTGAGCAAATATAATCTCTTCACCATAGATTCATTAGCACTTACCTAAGATGACCACTCATATCAAACTAAAGGTGGAAACATTCACTTTCACTTCAATGGTCACACGGGCAATACCATAGTAGCCCATTCTTGCCTTGCCGATGCATAAATCGATTTGTTTGATAAGGGTATGAAACTTATGGGGTGCTCATGATTTATGCATTAGCAAGGCAGGAATGGGCTACTATGGTCATGTAAGGGTTTGAGCATTCAAGGGGATTATAAGGAAGGTGCGCATTCAGCACTGTCCACTTAGATACAATCTGTAGTGAAGAAGTGTATACGATATAAGGATATATTCATTTTATAATGTCCATAGAGATTATGAGGTCTGAGTGGTTCTGATTAATATATGTGGAAGTTTTATAACGTTTTAAAATGTTTTAAGATGTTTTGGAGATTATTTACAATGCTATCTAATGTTATGTATTGTTTTGTACTATCACTTTAAATGGTTTGTATTGTGCACGCATTACGTGTCTTGTAATGAGATGTATCGTAAGGAAATTAGATTTCAAATTGATTAGGCATGTTTATACACATGATGAGTATGTGAGTATATATGCAATGCTTTTAACTTTTATTCTGTTTTGTTTATGGTCTGAAGAAGCCACCTGTCCAGTGGTGAAAGTGCTAACCGTTAATAAATGCTGTCCGTTTTTTATACAAGATGATGTTTTGAGCCTTTGTGTATGCAGAGAGACATTGTGCTTTGTGCCACTGTATGTTTCCTTTGTTTTAACTTTATATCGTTGTTTCATCTACAGATAAAGTGCCTGCTGCCCTTGAAGAATAAATTGCCTATGTTACATTAAAAAATGATAAGTTAGTAATATTGCAATAGGAAATGAATGGCAAACTGATAACAGGTTTATAGTTACTAGGTGTCTTGTCCAAAGGAGGACGTTCTCAAGACTGCAGCATCACCTCCTTTAAAATACCACAGAGTACAGTATCAGCAATCCATCTACATATTATGGGAGTAGAACCCACAGCCTTCTGCATCAAAAGCAAGTATACTACCTGTTATACTACTAACAATGCAAACAGACATGGTATAAGCAGTACCAAACATCTCTTCCCCTGAACCTCTCAGCTCCTTGTAAAATCCACTTAACTATATCTGTCAACTTTGCAGCACAATAAATATAAACGAAGCCAAAATTTATTGGGGGTGGACAAACATACAAAACCAGGTAGTAGGGACACAGTTTTCAACAGTGCTTGTATAACCTTAGAAAGTTGCTAGAATAAAATGTGTTGTGTTAACATGCATTTTCTGAAAGATAAAAAGACTGAAACGTAGATGTCATTATTAAGTGAATTCATTTCTCACTGATTTGCCAGGAAACCACAAATTCTAAAAGGAACAGACCATAAATATGAGCCAAACTTGCAACACCATCTCTTCCCCCAAAGCTCTCAGATCCTTGTAAAATCCACTTGACACTCAACTATATCTGTCAAATTTGCAGTACAATAAATCTGAAAAAAGCCAAAATGTATTGGGGGGGTGGGCAAAGGCACAAAACCAGGGACACATTTCAAACATTGTTTGTATAACCTTAGAAAGTTGCTAGAATAAAATATTTTGTGTTACTATGCATTTCCTGAAAGATAAGAAGACTGAAAGTTGAATGTCATTATTTAGTGAATTCACTTCTCACTGATTTGCCAGAAAACCACAGATTATAAGAGGAACAGACCAAAAGTATGAACCAAACATTTCCAAAGTGGGACAGTTCCTTGAATGGGTAGAGAATTCAGGCTCTTGCTTCCTGTACACAATGTACAGGGTTTGAGCCTGAGTAACACCTAATGGGGTACACACAAACACACACACACACACACACACACACACACACACACACACACACACACACACACACACACACCCCTTGTCAGTAGTGTGATGTGAATGGACTGGAAAAGTGCTGCCTGGGGTGGACCACACACCCCCTCCTAGCTATGCCCTGCAGGGATTTAGGGACTCACATAGATATTAATCTAAAAAAGTCCAAAACAAACACTGTAAAGCAGTAGGAAACACTTCCAGTCAGCCAAACCCTTCAGTCCAAGCTGTTTTTATTCTTCCAACATAAAAAGACACAGATTGAGTGCTTTCATCCCCTAAACTGGGGACTTCATCAGAATCTAACTGCACTCCATAGTACAGCCTTTAAATATTGTTAAAAATGAGTGATGTCATCACCTTTCACAATCCTTTAAAGATACAACTATCTTAATGCTCGAATGAAATGCACTACAGACACCTTTTAACACAAGAACATTTAAACATCATTTATAAAAAAGCACTTATCAAATTCCAAGGCATTCATCAAATGTAAACTTAAAAATAGTTTAAGATAAAAAATCAACCACATTTTATCCATTGACTTGCTTTAAAACATACATATATTGTGTAGTTGACCCCCCCCCCCCACACACACACACACACAGGCTAAGATACACAGTACTTATGAGGTAGCTTTCCTCGCTAATATTGTTTTTAAGGATACCATTTCATTAAGACCTGGTGTTCAGTTTTTATTTGGTATTGTGGACCGTGTAAGACCAAATCCTAGAGGGGGAGATTACAGGAGTTATACAGAGAAAAGGGAAATTAAGTGGCAAATAAAACTAGCTGTGACCCATGCACCAGGTCTTAATGAAATGGTATCCTTAAAACCAATATTAGCAAGGAACAGTGTTTGTTTTGACCTTTTTAGTTATATTTTACACTGTGGTTACTTTTGTTTTTTTTTTTTTATTTATTTATAGATATGAATCTAGACTTTGACCATCATGTGTCTACAGTAGTGAGGAAATCTTTCTATGTTGTGCAACTTATAAACAAAGGTATGGCATCCAAGTCCAGGGAAGTAATTGTTCCACTGTATTTGGCATTCAAGAGACCTGTCATTGAGTAAAATGCCCCCTTTGGTATGTACCTAACCAGGTATATCCAACAAATGGAATGTCCACAGAAGTTCCTCACTAAAAGAATACAGGACTTAAGTAAAATGTGCTATGCAGAATGTCTCAAGGCTCTATTCCTGTATTCTGTCTCCTACAGGCTTTTGAGGGGAGATCTATGCCTGACATACATGGTATTGCCAAATTTCACTCTGATGGACCTCCTGCATAACTGCAAAACAAACAGTACCAGAATTACCTGTTCTAAAGATGTAAACCTTGCCTGTGATATAAACAGGACCTGCTGGAGACATAGGTTTGTATCCCAGAGATTGCCCCATCTCTGAAACAGACTCCCCATCCATGTGAAGCAATGTTCCTCCCTAACCCAATTCAAGTACAACCTGGACACTTGGATGGAGAACAGGAAATTCATCCCTGGTTGGCACCCATGTCTCTAATGGACACAACTTGTAAATGGTTCATCTCCCAGGTCCTAGCTTGTAAATGTTTCATTTCCCATGCTCCTGCTTACAGTTGTCTGGGGTATCAGAACTTTTCAGAGATTTGGGATGCATTGCTAGGCTTAAAAATGCCTTTGTGGTTGTTAACCTAGTAAATACTTATGAACCTATAAGGCACATGCTTATAACTCATTACTCAGAAAATGCAAAATTAGCAATGTCTTTATATGCTATGTGAAAGTAGCTAAAGGCTTGTGCAATATTTGAAAGGTTTTTGGCAGAGTCCCCAGCTACATAGGCTCTCTGTATCATCAAAGCATGGTTTCCTTACTCTCATATACCTCAGATTATTTCTGATCTGTAACAAAACAAAAAAAAAATGTTGCTGGGAGGTTGGTGCCAGCTAGACTTTATACTCCTAGATGCCCCTTTCTCATATCCCAGGAGGTTACTTTAATGGTATCCTATATTCACTTATGGACAGAAGTTCTCCAGTGGCAGAAAGAAATATCCTAGAGAAAAAGTCTGCTCCAAGTTCTTAAAGACCATAGCCTTGTAAATGTTTGGAGAAAGGAATGTCCCAATGCTCCAGGATTTACCTTTATATTACCCCATCCAGAAACAGCAGTCAGACTTCTAATTTGTCTCCTACACTTTACTTCAGGATATCTCTGAGATTTCTACATTATTCATAGAGTTGACTAACCATGAATTTGTAAGCCTTATTATGTAACCATCATTCCACACCAAAACTCACATAACACTGATTTGAAACTTGTTGAGGCTGTAGTGAGCTTAATAAAATCACCTACCACATTACTGCAAACTACGGGTCCCCTTCTATGTTCTCCTTGGAACACGCCGATTATCTAAACAATTTGAAAAGCACTCCATTAGACTAATGCTTTTATACTGGGAGACGTTAACTACCAATCAATCACTAGGCAAATCTATACAGGTTGTAGCAGATGTGCCCAGAAATGTCTCAGTTTTGCCAGTGCATATTTCCTGGATCAAATTGTCTCCCAACCTACCAGCAGTTTCAACCTTTGCAATCTTCTACATACTTACTGCTACCCTTCATGTGCCATTTCCCCAGTACCACTACTAACTTGGTTAAATCTGATCACATAACAGTAATGTTTAACTTTAAAACAAGTCTTGACTCTCAAATAATCCTAGCATATTTCAAAACTTTGCCAAGACTAATTACTACTCACTAACATTTTTGGTAATCATAAAATGCTCAGTCTTCCAAACAATCCAATATCCAATGCTCTAAAATACTCCACATAATTCTATTCCCTCATGGATAGAAATTTGAAAAGGCCATAAGCATCTGTCATAAACATTGTGGTAAATTTAAAAGCTAACCTCCATGGTGGAATTCATATATCAGTAAACTTTACAGTGAAAAATCTGTCAGTTTCCTACAAGAAATCATATTTTTTTTCCCATTATACAAAAAATCTAAAATGGTAGTCAAAATCCATTAATGTACCATCAGAGAGCACAAGACCAGTCATGAATTCAAGAACCGTTAGTAACATTAAGGATAACCACACGGTCTTCATAAAATCTGGAAACTTATAAGTAATACACTTATGCACCAAACTTTTTTTTTCTGAAGGAGCATCACACTATGACCCAAAATCATTGGACTGCTAATTTCATACCCCACAAACGTCCTCCCCATTCCATCCCAAACTACCACCCACAAATTACCCTTGATCAGGTTTAGTCAGTCTTCTCTAAAATCAAAATCACTAATTCTAAGGGACTCAATGACATTCTGAGGGTGCATGCTAGAAAGTAATAAGCACCACTTGGCCACCCCCCAATCCTTTTCAACCTAAATCTCTCCACATGTTATATATAAGGGAAGCCCTGCAATTGACCCCAGAAGTTATAGGATTATTAGTCTTCTTAATATCCTCTGTAAGGTTATTGAATACATAACTGCTGAGCTAATAAGTAACACAATATATGATCTTCAAAATTTTCATAGTAAATTATTTGAGTTTGTAAAAGCCATGTCTTGTCTATTCAACCTGGATAATATCTTGTCTTTTCAACCTGGATAATATTTTTGACAGGGTCATTGAAGCTCTAGATGACGATCTGTCATCAGTGCACCTCTGCTGACATAGCAAAAGTTTTCAACACCATCCCCCATACAGGTATCATAAATAAGCTGTCTCTGGTCTGGAGGGCATAAAGTACTACACCTCCCCCCACCTTCAGTTCCTGACTGCGTTCACTCCTTTTCCTCTAGTGGGAATCATTGAAGCTTACATAGTTCAAGAGCTAAGCCTTGCTGTCATTAGTCAGCTAGACCTGCAACATGATAGTCTCCTGTATTTTATATAAGTACTTGTTCTCCCCAATATAATTGTTAAGCTGACTTTTCAAAATTGTTAAAGTTTCTAATTCCCTAATCCTTAAGGTAAGAATGTTCCACAATCTTGGTATATTTTTGGTAATAAAAACATTTCTTTTAAGCTCCAGTGAAAAGAATGCTAAACAGCTTAACTGCTGAGGAGTGAGACAGACTAAGGACTTGCACAAAAGTAACAGACTGTACAGGATGATTATAAAAGGTCCATGCAAACAGAATTTAATCCAAAGTAACTTTTCAGTGTTCTAGGAAGGAAAGCTTCAACTTGGGAATGCTCTAAAAATTAGAAGCATCTGCATCTTTAAACAGAAGCACAAAATCTGAGCTTTAGGTTGATGTCCTCACAATTTTCTTACTTACAGACTAAGGTAGTGCAGATCTGAGAACACTATTGTTAAGATCAAGGTCCAAGCTGGATCTTCTGTATTAAATACAAAAGATAAACAAGACATTCAGGAATTTCAGCTCTCCAAGCAACTTACCAGGATATCTGTTGTCCCACCTCTTCATAATTTTGTTTTAAATTAGTAATACTTCTATGTTAAAACATTATCCCAGTAACACAATACACCAACCTAAATTTATTCTACATTTGAAATCAGATTACTAGACAGATGTCGTTGATGCATGACGGCTAGATTTGTCTGATATGTCTAATGATTATCAACAGATACTAGTCATATGATTCTTTTCCACTAGGTGTTCTAATTGTTGCTGGTTATGTACCTGTTTTCTTGAACACCCTATTATGCGCTGTACTATAATACTCACTGGATTTTTTTTTCTTTTGGTGGCGTGTGGGTTCTGTGTTTTGCTTACTAAAAGGGAGACAGAGCTCTGATGTAAAACATTATGAAGCCAGTACTTCTGGCTGTGCCTGTAAATGTACAATCAAAGTTCAGTCATATAAGGTACTCACCATAATATTAGGTAGTCAGTCCCATTCTTGCTCCTCCAAATCCTCACACTTGGTTATTGGCACCTGCAGATGGCACTGTCTTGGCTCCCAGTTTCTTTAGCAATGGCTTAGCATCCCCTACCCACAGTCTGCAGTTGCTGAGACCACAATGTCAGTCCCAAGGTGGGATATAGACAATAGAGAGAAGCATGTTCTCAGATTTCAGAACTAGAAACCACAAAGGGCAAGTTTCAACCTCTACTCATCAGTCAGAGCCAACACAAGGAGCTACTAAGTTGATCTTTCTTCTGAACAAGCTATACAGGTCGATCTCTGACAACACTTTCCTGATGGTGAAAGTGGGGAAGCTGATTGTCTTAGTAATCATAAAAAAATATATAAAACTAGGCCTCTCATACACTGACATTATGAACTGTCTACACAACTTAGCCAGATGCAAAATGCCAGTCTGCATTGCAGTCAGGTACAGTTACTAACCCCCCTGCTTTGCAGGTCAGCTAACACATTGCAAATGCACCTAACAGCCGTGCACCATCCAATTAAATAACCCTCAACATAAGGCAAAGACTAGAAGACACAACATGAAACAAGCAAATCTAGACTGTAGAAGAGCAACAGAAGGATGAAAACCTTGGAGAGCCAAAATTGGGTCTGAATATCTCCCAGTATGGTGAGCATCTCATATGCAATTGTGTTATATTATTTCCCCCAGTTCTGGTGTCTCCAGATCTTCACATTTGAGAAAGACAGCAAGCTATAAATTTACACAAAATGGAAAGCACCCTCTAACATGTGCCTTTGCAAAACATCCCTTAGCCTTATACTAACAATGCAGCTCACAGTGTCTAATAAATGTAATTGAAAACCAATCAACAGATGTCCATGATATGATGCTCATTTCTACTAGGTTTTCTAATCTTTGCTGATTATGTACCTGTTTTTTTATAGGTTCATAGGAGATTACTTGGCTAACAACTCAAGAGCCCTTACAAGCCTAGCCAGTTTTACCCAGATTTTACCCAATTTTCTATCCCTAGGGGAAAGAAAACAAGGGTCAGGGAAGGGCTCTGCATCACATAAATAATCATAGTTGTGTCTTATGTTTCTTGCACACCCCATATGAACTGTATTATACTATTTGCCAGTTTATTTCTTTTCATTTCTTAAATGTATTTATTTATTTATTGTGGTATGTGGGTTCTGCATTTTGGTTACTAACAGAGAGAGAGAGAGAGAGAGATAGAGACCGAAGTCTCTTAAAGAGCTACATCACTAGTGAAAAGGAACCAGTAAAGGTTTACAAGCTTCACTGTAACAAAAATAAATACTATTAGCCAGACATTTAGAAATAGTGTGTCCCTAAAAGAGTATCCAACATTTTCAGAAGAGATGAAACAAAGTAATTATCCAATTTCTTAAAAACTTTGCACCTATGAATATAGATTGTATGTTACCTCTTTAAGATATAAGCTGTAGCAGCTGCTGCAAGGAATTTTGTGGTTAATGATAACAAAAGGAGTTGAAATAACTGAAACTTCCAACTCAGAGCAATTTCGGGCATAACCTAGGTCATGAAGAACACCCTATCTTTATGCATCACATTGCGATGAAAACACATTCCTATCTACAGTTTTGAAAACCTTCGTGCTAAATGACAGACAGCAAGAAGTTTTTTTTTTTTTTC
The DNA here is from genome assembly GCF_019279795.1 of Protopterus annectens. NCBI lineage: Eukaryota > Metazoa > Chordata > Ceratodontiformes > Protopteridae > Protopterus > Protopterus annectens. The sequence continues at coordinate 1,609,545,232 of NC_056743.1, read as the reverse complement.
AGGTCAAAATCTTTAAAAAAATGTCTTGTCAAGCTCTTTAAAAAATCATATCTCATTCTAGGGACCTTGAAGATTTAAGATCTAATGCACCCTCATAAAATATTTAGCAGAAAGAAAAAGGCTAAGAAAGGTTCTCAAAGCAAGCAAGGCCAAACAGTGAACCTCAACAGAGGGATAAGATAAATCATGATTTAGCGAATGTACCAAATAATTAACATTACTGTCAAAAGAAACCTGACCAACTGCAAAACCTTTATGGCATCAGTGAAGAATACTTGTCCACTTAGATAAACAGGATTTCCAACTATTAGGATATCCTGAGTCCTGTCAAATCTTAATTATTTTTGCAAAAAAAAAAAGGCATTGAGAAGATATGAAACTTCAGCAACCATATTCTTAATATAATCTGGAAAGGGACAGATACAAGATCCCATCCTAGTTCTGAAGCACAAAGTCCTTTCCAAGGTCTTTCTTCAAACTAAACTAGAAGGGGAAAACAAAGACTGTCTGGGCCACCTTGAAGCTATCAAAATTAAATTTACCTCATACTTTGCCAAGGCCTCTGAAATGAAAGGGAAAGGGGGAAGGGAAAATAAAGTAACTCCCCTGATCAGGGCATCCTGAACTCCTGTTCAGCATTCTGTAAATTACACATTTTCATCCAAAGCAAAAACATTTTATAAGGACTTTGGGATTCAATTGCCAATACACCAGAACAGTCCACCATGATATTCAGCTTGCCTACAAGGTGTACTGCTACCAACTTGACAGTAAAAATGGGTACAAAGTTCCATGGACGCATGACAAGCTAGCACAAAGGGTAACTGTAGGTATATTACTGCTTCTTTATGTATCATACAATGATAACACAGTCTGATATTACTCAAAGAATATTTGCTCAGCACTCAGACTGTTTTTATTGCTAGGTACAGGGAGAGTTAACATCTCATTCGGAGTGACATGAAGCTCCAAGTGTCCTGAAGATCACCTTCCCTGTAGTCAAACTCCAGATGGGTGTCCCACATCTGATAGTGTCTGCTGTCAGCATCTGCACTAGAACAGTCTTCCCAAGTTAGCCTGAAATGTCACCAGTCACCATAAACTCCCCTGACCAGTGATGGACTCAGAAGGAAAGTCCCGTCCAATGGGATTCACATCAAGTACATTGACAGCTCTAAATCATGCTCCAAATAATTGAAAAAATAGTGTCAAAAATACAAAGATATCAAGTAAAACTGAAATCATAAAATAAGTATTTTCACAGGGGGAGGGGCAAGAACTCCCATGACCCCAGACCCCCTGTGACTCACTCCTGTCAAACAGCTGCAATTTGTAATTACACATTTTCTGAGATAAAGCTGATCCTTCCTCATGTGCAACCTTGATTCCTTTTATTTTAAGAATGTTTGCCAATACATGTATTCTCTGGCCAAAAGTGCTTTCCAAGTGACCACCAAACAACAACGTGCCAATATGTTCTGCATTCTCTCCTGATTGGCACAGTTCCCCTCTGAGTCTAACAGAGCTCCTACACAAACCTTTCTCCCAGCCACTGCAAATTTCAACTTCTTGCTGATAATGAACTAAAATGAATGCCACCAAGTGCTCTAAAAACTGCTTGTAGGACTTTGCCAACTGCCATCCTGAAACTCAGTTACAGAAAAATGTAAATGGCTGTCAACCTTGACATAGTCACTACCAGAGCCAGGCACGCGATAGACCAACTATGAGCTTCTAGTAGAATAAAAGAAAACAGCCTGCACTGGAAAAGTTAATTTCCTACCTGAAACCAGACAAATTCAGAAATCTTTTAACTTTAAAGATTGTGGCGTATCAACAGAGTCACCACCTACACCTTCCAAGGCAACAAGGGAAGAAAGGAGTACAAAGTGACCATTCTGGACTTCATCTTGAGAAATTTATTTATTTAAAGTGACTAAATACGGTATGGATTTCCATTCATATTTCTCAGGCACAAAAAATAAAATGAAACATAAGTCTGTTCATTTATGGGAACCTTCTTTGTGACTCCCTTCCTGACTATTTAAATAGGAACCACACTGACAACCAGGCTATGGGAGCCCTGTCAAATCTGAATACAGTCTAGTTCTGATATAAGTTCTGTCTAGTAACCTCATCACACTCTATGCCCACAAGTCTATGAAAAGGAAACTAAAGTTCTTCAGTATGTAAATATTATGTCTCAAACCAGTCATACCTTTAATTGAGGCAAAACAAGAAAAAATGGTAAAAATGTGGTATAGATCCAGTAGAAGAAGAGGAAGCAGGACAAAGTGATCCTATCCTAAAAGGGTGTAGCTTCCCCACAAGTCACAGTTAATCGCCTTATAAGTGATGGAGACGACCGATACTGAAAAACCACGTGGCATGAAACTCCTTCCCCCTTGCTACCTGATTATCTACTCTGTCAACAATACCCTTAAGACCAATCTGAAATAAAGACCTCCATCCCTGACCATAAAGTTGCATTTTTCATCATAAATAAAAAATGACAAAGTAACGTCTGAATTTTTACTTCTTAAATATTTTAAAATGGCTTTATAGCTATGCTTCTTTCAAACCTAAGGTCAAACTAGGCAACATGGAAGGTACAGCTGAATATGAGGAAGCATGTCAGAACCCATACTCAGTGCATCAAACATCCTGGTGTCTTACCCCTTCACTGACAATTCCAGTGGTGGACATACACACTGGGAGGATGACAAGTACACATGCAGTAAAGTGCAATTTCCCTTAAGAGCACACAGAGATCACAGTCAGTCTGGGGCTGGTTTCTCCCTCTTTCTCCAGATCCCCAATATGACTCCCCACTGGCACAGCTGTAGAGTTGACAATGCAGAAGACACCCTAGTTCTAGACTTTTATAGCACAATCATAAAACAATTTAAATTTCAACTATTTTCTTGAAGTTTTGCAAGTTAATCCTCTATGTTCTAGCTGCCACTGTTAAAACATATACATTTACACAATTACAATAGTGCATATAGATTTTTGGTCTAATCCAGCAGGGTACAATGTAGTCAAACATCTAAGCTTAGTACTGTACAAACCCTTTTCACACACACTTTTGTGCCAACAGTGTGATATACACATAACATACAGTTCTAACATAGTGGTGAGACAAGCAATTGGATCATGCTGATATTCACAAATGACATATAACTATTTACAAAATTCCAGATAGCTGTGCTGGCAGTATCTTTTTCTGTCACACTTTTTTATAAATCATATTAATATTCACAAATGATAATATAATTATTCACAAATTCCAGATAGCTGGACTCGCAGTATTTCCCTTTATCACACTCCTCAGCAGAAAATTCTTCCCCACCATCTTCCCTTTACTCCTTTTTGATCATAGGTGAAAGGACATTACATGGCTACACTTCTTGTCATGTCTGCGTAAAGATAATAATTTGTCTGTAGTGGCAGTTAAAAACAAATGCAGATATGTCAT